>NC_139230.1:129231109-129297630 GCF_977018435.1 Lepisma saccharinum
TTTGAGCTGGCCGTCGGAGGTGCCATAGCAATAGTTTATTATGGAATCCTACCGAGAAATCAATAGGTCTGGCAACACTGACGTTGGCGACTCTGAAGGCTCCTTTCTCCTGTCTTTTTCCCCCACCCGCCAGCGCGATGGGGTCTGCGCAGGTTTCTTTCCTTGTGGTTCCACTATACTACAGTACGGACGCGATAAGAAGCGGCGTGCAATCAGAACGCAGAACGGCAGAACGTGACCAAATTCTGTCTCCTCGTTGGCTGCCATGTGGCTGGGGGGTTTCTACGTTGCCACGTTCGCACAAACACACGGACAGGCTAGTCAGCTGTTGGCAATATATGTTATTTCCGTCGTAAAGTGATAAATTAACGAATCTATAAGTTTGAATCTGAAGTTTCTTGTAGGTTGACGTTAATTTTGAATCTGAAGTTTCTTGTAGGTTGACGTTAATTTTGAATCTGAAGTTTCTTGTAGGTTGACGTTAACTTCCAGTGTGAATTTTACATTCTGGCAAGCATGAAACATTTTATCTTCCTGCTCTACACAGCAACCGAAAACCTTCACTGAAAGAACCTTTGATGTGTTTTTATTATGGTACATTGCAAGCATCAGCTACCGGCATCTTTTTACTTATGTTGTATCGTATCACAATTACCAACAAAAGAAAATGCGTCTTGTGTTATGAACAACACTGTGGCAAATCGTTCTCCTTTGATTTCATGCCGCCTCTCATTGCCTTCTTCGTCACGCCGCGATTGTTGAAGCTTCAGAACTTACAAATGAAATGTATTTCTTGAAAATTAGGGCAAATTACGTATAAACAAATTACGTACAACTTCGTTTCGTTAACACATTTTTAATAAATTATATTTTGAGGAACCTACAAAAATTCACCTCTAAAACAGAATTTTACAGAACTGAGTTACTGTATTACGGAGAAGAATTTATCAAGAACAAATCAATTGTGTGTGAATTGATTGATTGAGTTGGTGTTTTAAAGTCCACTTTATGCACACTACGGGCTAATCTGGAATGGACCTACAGTTGGAAGTGGGATCCGAACCACTATGTGCCTCGACAGGGTATCGAACCCAGGCTACTTGATTACAAGGCGACAACATTTACCCTACCACTTTGCCATCGGGGAGGCACATGTGGGTGTGTGAAGTGAGATAATTTGGGAGCTATATGAGAATACAGACTCTGGCAATACAGAGTTCAATAAATTACAACGAAAGCCTTGGCAATTGCTCGATTTCCTTAACATTATTGATACATTTGGTTCATGTGTTATTAATGCTTTGAGCTACCTGTATGTAAAAACATAAAAAATCAATGAAAGAACAGAAGTAGTAGTTAAAGAATCAGTTGTTTTTGCTTACTGGCTACCATTGCAGTGGCGCTATCCCAAGATCATCTTCATTGTTGGTTGGTAAAGGAACATCTTCATCTGAGCTACTACTACTGTCACTGCTGTCTTCCCGCCCAAGTGAAATTACAAAATCCTCCATTTGCTGCTCTTCAACTCCCTCCTTTTCCCATGCTTCGGAAATAATCTTCCTTGTGTGTTCTATAGCCGAACGCCACCTATCTGCTGTCACATCCCCGATAGCCTGTTCCGTCAATTGCAAAATTTTAGACGGTGTAAAAGGTGGAAAAGTGTTCCTCTGTGCTACGAGCCCTTTGAGCTGTGCCCAAATAAGTTCGATTGCATTGTACATACAATAATAAGGCGGGAGACGGACCACCGTATGTCACGCTTCTTCTGCAAGCTTGTCTATTCGATATATGGGGAACTGGGGTTTGTGTAACATAAGGAGCTGCAGTAGTTCAGCCTTCCTCATGTTTCTGTGGGCTCGCGAAAATCCTGAAGTAGGTCAATCCTGCAACAACGCGTCGCTCCCAGAGTGGGTGGTTCCACACCGCTTGCTAGCGCGTCCCGACTGTAGTGTCAGGTCTGAGTAGTCCTCTCTCTTTCAGCCTGGAAGCCAACACTTCAGCAGACTGCTTTGGCAAATACAAATCTCTTACCAGATCATTCAATTCAGGCTGACTAAACAGAGAATTTTTATCAGAATGTGCAACAGATGGCGTATATTAGGTCAGAGCATTATCCTCCTCATCTATAGAAGCAGGTGAAGTGAGGGTTTCAACATCAATCTCTGGTAGATCAGTAAATAAAGGCACAGGTATTTCCTCACAGTGTTCAACTGGTCGTCTGGCAGATGGGATATCTGGGTATTGCAAGTGGTGTTTGTTCCTCATATTGAAACCTTTAACATTGATAAGGCAGAAGTAGCAGTCATCCAAATGGTTTGTTGGTTCTCTCCAAACCATTGTCACACTAAACTTTAGCTTAGCATTATTTCCTTTAGGCCATGATCGCAAAGTTTCAACACAGGTTTTGTACACTTTATGGGGAGCCCAATTTTTGTCTTCGTCTCCCAGTCGTACCTTAAAGTAGGCAATATACACCTTCTTGACAAAGGTATTGATGTTGCGTCTTTGATCCCTCAAAGTGAAGCTGCCACAGATGTAGTAGAAGATATCTGCGTTATTACGGCAAGTCCTTCTTCCGGATGTTGTAGCTATTGTTAGATCACGACGTGCAGACGAAAAATATGACATAAATGTTGATGCCTACATAAAATCATATTATAAACACACTATCCTACAAAAACAACATCATCTTTTATCACTAAAGCACTCACTGACTCGCAACAACTTGTATTCATAAGTGACCACCGGTCAAATCAGGGTAAAATCAATGAAAAAGGGATTTGTCAATAGCATACAAATGAGATGTGATACGGCAAATCTGAGATCATATTTGGAATTAGCACACTAAAATTAGTCTAAAACAGTTGGAAAAGTCCATGCCAGTTTTTTTTTTTTTTACCAGTATTATGAAACTAGCACCTCTGCCAATTGAGAAAATGCAAATTTGTAAATTGAAAGGAAATTGTGTTTATTGTAATCTTTGTATTTAAGTGTAATATGTTATATTGTAGAAGGTAATAATTATTGTGTATTCTAATTTAGGAAGCTAGATCTTCCAAGAGGAGCCGTGATGTTCAGACGAATTGTCATTCATATTGGTCTTATTGCCATGCAGTGACCGCATGCACAGTGTGAGTCCGAGTTGAGTCATGAGACGACGTGCAGGAGTTGTATGGCTCGTCATTTACCTGTGTATTTATGTGGAATATTTCAGTATATTTAGTGTTATTTACATTCTTCGTGTTATTAAAGTATAAGAGAGTCTCCACATATGTTTCATTTGTACCAGAGTAAAACTGAAATACACGAAACCATCCACCCAGGAACTTGGAGCAGCAAGGAGAGTTTGCGCGCGGTACTCCGACAAAACTGCACCCCTATTCAAATAGGATATACGTTTTATGAACGAGAATTCATTGGATGCACATAGTAGTTAGGATCCTAGTAAAAACTATAGGCTCAGTCCCAATTAGCCGCTCTGTGCACGTAGTGAACTTAAAAGAAACTCTAATTCTGAAAAGAGTTTGCAGCAAGAAATTCTGCGCTCTCCATTTTTTAAAACAAATAAAAAAATATGTCAACTGTGCATGTAATACAGCGTGTTCAAAAAGTGACGCAACCTTATGGAAAATCTCATGCTGTGTTGGTAACATCTCACAGATAACATTGAAAAGTAAGTTTGGAAATAAACATGTGGTTCGTTGTTGGATTGAAAAATCGAATAACTGTGGCACGGTAAAAAGCGTGGGGGATATAACCACTTGTGTGAAGGACAAAACGGCAGTCACTCCAGCACTTAATGTAAAAAATGTAATAAGAAATGTTTTCCCATAAGGTCTTTTAAACATCCTTTAATAACCCCTGCGTGGCGTAACAGGCCGTGAGGGCCAATGAATATATCACTCCCACCAGAGGTACGAGATCATTCAACCAATTTTGGGTTGACGTGTGGCCAGCACGACGAACCTCCAGCCCTTCCTGAAAGTTTTCTATGACCGGGTATCGCTACTCATTCGTAGCTACCCAATTTCCTGACGATAGTTGAAAATGATCTCAGAAAAAGCAGAAGCCCAAAGCTTGCGCTTTAGGGAGAACTGACCAGCAGGCGGCAAGGGGAGGGCCAATCTCGTGGCTTGCAAGGTGCCCAGAGTTTACTTATATTGATTTTTATGTGTGTAGGAACATGAAGACCTTGGTTTAGGCAACACCAGAACGTTCCGTGGAAAACCTAAAACAAAAATCGTTGATGCAGCTCAAGAAATGGGACGCTCTTTCACTTCAAGAGTAACTAAAACAGAAGTAAAGAAGCAGGCTCGGGCATGTATTCGACATAGGGGAGAACATTTTGAGTAAGACTTGTGAACTAAATCCATTATCACATACAAACTGTCTTTACCTTAATAGTTCTTTCAATTTGCACTTTATAGTCGCGCTCTACCTGCCCCTTTTTTCAATTAATTTATATTTCTTTGTGAACATTAATACGTTGTTCGACAGCTGATAAAATAAGGAAGATTTTTTTGTAGTTTGTACGTTTCGTGTCTTATTGAAGTTTGTTAGATATTTGCTGTTTCTTTGGAAATAAACTTCAATGAAAATTTAAACATCGAGTAAGTTTTGACCTGCTCTTTGAAAATGTTCGTCACTTTTGAATATTTCACTGTTCATGATACATTCTCAACGTGTTGGCATGAAATAAACATTAAGATAAGTTGAATTCGATCACCACTTTTTTCTTATTTTAATTTTGAACCTGGAAATCAGGAGTTTTTCAACAAATTTCAATAAATGTGGAATATCTCGAAAATGGACCCCCTTTGTATAAGGCAATTCAGGGTTAAATTAGTTGCACATTCAGTATACTATCATGACTTCAATGGAATACGTCGTATTATAGGTAACTCTGTATATTTAACAAGTAACTTTGATTGATTTAGGCAAGAAACTTTCCAATTCATTCAGTTCTGATATCTCTGACAATTTTACGTAACATTCTAATTATTATACCCATGGTAAGTGTTTATTCATAAAATGAACATTATTGTAATTTTCTCCTGCAAGTAATTCCAATAAAAATGTTCTATGTAGAAACCAATGAAAAATCAGGAATTTTGGTCATAATTATATTTTTGACTCCACTACATTTTTTAAAGAATTATACAAAAATTATTACGCCCAATACTCGTACATCGTACATTTGTGCTACAATGGTATTTTAAATTTGCCAACTGAAAATGTATGGTATATACCTTGATTCTACGATTTTAACATGGCATTTGTTTATCTGCTACCATTTAAATAGTTGGGTGGAACTTCTAAATTAGACACCTCTTTAATTGTCAAGAAATTATCTAAAATTTCGCAAAATATGTAGATTCATAAATATCAACATACCTCTGTTTACATTACGTTGAAAGTTTTTGCTACGACAGGTAGTCGAATTTATAACCAGTATAATACTCAAGTAGGTCCGTTGAGTATGAATATACAATTTGAAGGATAAAGTTACTGCACACTATTATTAATCTAAATAAAATCCAAGCACGTATTTCAACAATAAATGAAAATAAAATTTCAAGTTCTGACATTACTTGTTAATGAACTGCTTCTTGTGAATTTTCAACCAATGAAGTATTCCATTTTACAAAAAAATACAGTAATGAATGAAGTAACAGGCAAATTGTGGTAGTTATTATTTCAATTTGGAAATGTATGTTAGTATGTTAATGATATACTATTTATAGAGAATGCATTAAACATAATGGTCTACTAGTTACACAGAGAGTTTGTAAATACTGTTTCACTAAACGTTTTTAGTTATCTCTCCTGGATCAGTTAAGTTTACAGAACGTATATTTCATTCTTATCTTACTCCAGAAATTTGATTTTCAATTGTTCCAACTCCAATGAAACATATTAAATACACATAGAAATAGAAATAGTGTAGGGCATCAATTGGTATAATACTTTTAATGATTTTAGTGTATTAACACATTTCACATTCTACTGAAACAATTATTAGCATTATTGTGTGAGAATCTCGCTTTTCAGATCTTGTGTAGTTAGATGCTATTGTTTTCTTCTTCTTGGGGAATGAACTCCTGAAAATAAACCATAAAAATATGAGCAATTTAATCAAAACTCAAACCAAAAGAGAATAAAATCAAGGCGAGAAATGAAATACACTCAAAGCAATATTAGACTTATTGTGATAATCGTACGTAGCATTAAATTTCAACGTAATATTCTAAGAGTAATCAAGATAAACTAAATCAGACTAACAAATGCGTAGGTGGAACTTTCACAACCAAGGCACTGAACGAATAATATTATTACATAATACCGAACAAGTGAACTTCTTAGATATTTCCATATTTTTGATTCTTGCAAATTAACTACAGGAATTTCAATCCTCCCTCCCTCCCTTCTTCAAAACTATTTTATACACGTGTATTTATTGCCAGCTACTAGGGGAAAATGTTTGTAAAACAACACAATAATTAATGTCTAATTAAGTCTAAACATTCATGAAATTATTAGAATTGAAAATAGAAAATAAAACAATCAGGTTTACTGTTGGTTGTAGTGTTAGGAAGGCAAATATTGAAATTTTAATAATAATAACAGGAACAATAATACAAATGTATCTCATTTCTCGCAAGACAAGTATTTACATTTAGAAAATTAATAAAATTATATAATTAACCCTTCAAGTACCAAGGTAAAATTGTTACGTAAAGTATCAAGACTGGGTCATTTTGACTCAGGCACTATATTTAATAAAAATACATTTAGTTGGATGCAGTGAGTTATAATTGGGATGTACAATAAACAGGAGAATTTGTCTGATTGTATCATGTATTACAATACATGTTATATACATATAATACATTAATATGTCTTGTCTATACGAAAGTAAATAAGCACATACACATTTAGTGTGGACACAAGAGATGCAACTTTTAATTTACTCTATTAATAGCAATTTTCTTTCAAACAATACTTGAAATATAATAATTCAAGGTTATAAATATAAACATACAAATAAGATGTATCTTTTAGAAGAAACTGATATCAGATATTTTATTCTGATTACACTTGACAGTCCTTGCAAAGCGATTCGCTGATAGAGTGTGCTTTGCATACGAACTTATTTATTTAGTGAAATGATGTGCAAAAGTAGAAACGCATGTTGAATGAGGAATGCCTATAATAATATGCCACTACGGCTCTTTAAAATAGTGAAATTCCTGAAAAAAAATGTCATCTGCGTCATATTGACCCAGTCTTGGTACTCGAAGGATTAAATAGTTTCTATTCAGAAAAATATTGGGAAAATCGCAACAAAAGGGTTGTCTTACTACTTTAGTTCAATCGTTAATATGCCAAAGTATTTACAGAAGTACAAAGTACTGTACATCTGAAAAGAAGCCGTGTCAGTTTTTTATCCTTTGCTTCATGTGTGTCTTACATATTTATAAGAAACATATTTGAATACAATGAATGCTAATATGATCAACGAATTGCTGTATTTTTGCTGCTGCCTTTGTTCATCTCAAGTTATAGAAAATGTGAAATGATTTATCAAAGTTAAGTTTACGTGTATATTAGTTCATTGTAACGATATTACACTTTTTGTTTTTACATGAGGAGAGAAACTTACCAAGACTCCACAGCCGCATTTCTGCAACAGCTTGTTGTATGCGCTAAGACATACGTCCAAGGAGAGCTTTATATTTAAAGTTATGATCCACAAGCAAAGTAAAAGAGCCCCGACCTCAAGGGGCCATCCATTCATGAACGGCATTAGTAGTTTCGTAAATTACTTCCTGTAAACAAAAAGTAAATTAAATAGTGAAATATGGCCTTTTGGAATCAAGCCATCCAAGTAATTCTTAAAACTTAAATTTTAATGCTTTAATGGTCTCTCGGTTCGGGTTAGCGTATCTTTGTCTTCCCACAGTATGGAAACAAACAAGATATTGACCGACATACAGTGAGGCTCATTTAATAAGAAGCGGATCTTACAAATTAATAATAAGCAGATACAAAAAAAGATAGACACTACTGGATAACATAATGTTGAGGGGGAGAAATAATATTTGAAATTACTATGTGCATTTTGAGTAACAAAGGCCAGGAGGAAGGAAACAAGGTGAAACTACATATCCTTGACTGACATATTCAGACTGCTAAGTCATAGTCATGGACTTTCGGGAGGGATATGGGACGTTGCTCCTCCTGAAAAAGCATGAAAACCTAAATTTACATTTTTAAACACGTATTTCCAATCTGAATTAGTGATTTGGGAAAATGCCTTATTTTCCTCCCTTACTTTGCTTGGACCCATGGAAACATTCGGACGCCCCTGGTCATATAAAGGACCATCTCTAAAGTTGTATACAAGGTGGTCCACAAGTATGGAAACACCCATTATATACATATATGGGTGGTGAAATGTGAAAAAATAGAAGCCGATACGTGATAGAGGGAAGGGAGAAAACCGAGTAGGGTACAGACGGAATCAAATGAAATGTACTTCCCTTTTCCTACCAACTCAGAAGTGAGTTGGAAACTCTTCATTGCTCCTGTATAGATAAGAAAGTGGGGGAGGGCAGTAGCAGACTAGGCCATCACGCAAACTTGTTTCCGGCAAGCTTTCTGTTGGAGTCTTGGCAGTTTGTGGAAGGATTTTGTGTTCCTACCAAACCCCCCTCCCTGCCTGTCTCTGCCACCCCCCCCTCTCTCTCTCTCTCCGTGAGGGCCAGGTCCTACCTACAGACTGCCGACCTCACATCCACCTGCCGAGGTGGGAATGTTTGTGAGTGTCCATTCATCAATTTCATCATATCATCACTCATCCCCATCTTCGCAAATAAGCCAAAAGTAGCACAAAAAGCTAAGTAAAATAAAAGCAAATTAATCAATGAAGTCTTAGGGCAGAACCATATATCACACAATACAGGTGAAAGTGTTGTTGGTTGACGTGAATTGTTAATATGCCTACACTCTTAAAATACTCTAATATCAGGTTTTCTGTTGCTATTATTATTTCAATTTTGAGGGCCTCCATGACAGAGTGCTTTTCATACTGCTCTATGAAACTGGAGACCCTATGTTCTATTGATTGATTGATTTGCTTTATTTTAATTCGCTTCTTGTGTCACTTTTGGCTAAACGCGACGATGAAGATGGTCGATGAAATGATGAAATTAATGAAGGGACATTCACAATGAACACCGAATGAACACAATGCCAAGGCCGGTGATTAAGCAAGCTGTGCTAACCACTCTACCACGGAGGCCGGAATCCTTTTAATTAGGAGAAATCGTTCTTTGACATCGAAATAAGAACAGTTAATATTCGTCACGTCGGAGTTATTATATTTTAAATTTCGAACAATCAATTGAGATTTATTCTTAACCATTCTTTTGCCTACATCAAAACTTTCACACAATAACATCAATTACACTAAGGACAACAGCGTTAGAGTCTATACTTTAAGGAATGATTAAGCACACGATGATGACGGAAAATAATTCACATGATTATAGTGATGCATTACATCAGCGAAACATTAATTTTCGGTCATGATGAAAAATTGAAAAAAATCAGGGACACAATAACCGATTTATTTATTTATTTATTTTATTTCGCTTTTCTTCCACTTTTGGATAATGAAAGGTGTATTAAGATGAAAGTTGTGAAAGGACAACTACAAACGTAGATGTATAGGGCACAGTCCAAACCCCACAGACCATTATACTGACCTTATGTCTAGACGCCAGATCCTCGTTAGTGTGCAAAATGCACTCCATGGTCACAATGACGTAAGCATTCGTAGAATTGATTTGTATATTTTGTTTTTATTATTATTATTATTATTATTTTTTCGAAAAACGCGAGCCAAACTATTGCGCATTATGTGATATGCTCATTACTTCTCAGGAACACTCGCGGCCTTCAGCCAGTTTTATCCTTAAACAAAATTGCGGGTTAGGATGTTAACAGACACTTCCAAGACAATATCCAAAGAATACTGTCACATACGCGAAATGTAAAACATTTTTATTTTCTCGTTTCAACTACATCCCTGGGGAGTAAAAACGGCTGGAGCGTGATGCTGATCATTGACCTCCAAAATGGCCGAACTCGAGAATATGCGGCGCCCTACTGCCACATCCCCTAAATGTGCCTTCATGGCACGGTTCTATACGGACGAGGAACTTTGCCTTACCTTTACTACTACTAACTACTCATGCCATGAATTTTTGTATTTTTGATCCTTCATTATGTCTCCATTGCTAACCTGGTTCATACCCAGTCACAACAGCAATTAGTCAATGCAATAAAATACGTCAAACTTAAAATGAAACAGGTGTTGGCGCGCGCACACACACACGCATACACACACAAACACACGCAGAGAGAGAGGCGGGGGGGGGGGGGGGGTTGGAACACAAAATCCTTCCATAAACTGCCAAGACTCCAACAGAAAGCTTGCTGGAAACAAGTTTGCGTGCTGGCCTTGTCTCCTATTGCCCTCCCCCACTTTCTTATCTATACAGGAGCAATGAAGAGTTTCCAACTCGCTTCTGAGTTGGTAGGAAAAGGGAAGTACATTTCATTTGATCCCGTCTGTACATGCATAACATAGCGGCCTCGTTGAACTTCAACTTCAACTTCTTAATTACAAAGGTGTGAATGTGACATATGAAAATGGGCTAGGATTTCAGGAAAACAAGGATTTTATGCTTTGTGCTTTCCATTTAGGATTATAGCAACACGAAAATTCTATACAGAATCGCGTTTAGCTTTGTTCAAATTCTTCATTATGAAGAAGACACTATTGAATTGAGAAGCAGTGCACATAAATCTTAGGAAAATTCAGCACTAAATCTAACAAAGGTGGTGGTTTATGTAGGTTATGCAAATCGAATCTCACTCAATTTACTTTCCAGTTTCTCATTCAATTTCTAGTAAGACTGGAAAATATTTTCCAATACAGAGAGGACAGACCTAATTCTTTAAAATCATTTTTTTACATCTCAGAATGATGACGACTTAGAGATGAATGATGATTAGATGAAGCGTAGTAAAAGGAACAAAGCAAAACTCTGTCCTGGCTGGGATTTTAAGTCAGAAACTTACGAGGCAAGATCCTGAGTCGAGCACTCAACTAGAATGTTCATGAAAATTTAAAAGTGTAACAACTGGCACGAAAGAATTTGTGAAATATCAAGTTCCAGGACAAATTTTATCGTATTACTCAGAGAATTATCTTGGTATCAAGCACCAAATGAAAGGTTTTGTGGTTTGGTTGAATCAGATTCAGGGCTCCACTCTAGATACCGGGAACGAATCCGTGTTCCGAACTCGGAATTCGTATTAACACGAAACTGATGTTATTCGATTTATGCTGGGAGTGTGTACATTTCAGCGGTTTGAATAAACTAAAAATTGTACCTTTAATCCTCATTACAATTGGTTCAGCTGCAGAATGACCCCCTCGGATGACATTCCATTCCCCACAAAAGATAATGTCCACACAATGAAATTAAATACATGTTTGAGGTACAGAAAAAAAACACTTACCTTGGTCAACAAATCATCAGATGTTCTCTTGGGCGCGGATAATGCAATGGCTTTCCCAAGGAGGGGGATAGGGGTTGCTTAAGATAATATTTCCGCTTTGGTACTGCATTAATAAAAATTAACTTCAAATGCTGGAAAAGTTGGAAAAATAAATATAGCCTCCTTTCGAAAATCCTGGGTCTCTAACACACGCACATATAGGGGAGAGTTGCAGAAATTGGACCGTTGCCTAAGTTGTACCACCTTTGGTTTTGCTTATAGACGAATATTTGAAAAAGTGATTTGTCACTACTGGTTGGATTCAGTGCCATGTACAAATGACTGAATGGTCAGTCAATTAGAGACGTTCGACGAAGTAGGAGTGCTGTTATTGCATTTCCATTGTTCGTGTCGCAATTATTGTGCTTCGGATCTTAACCTCTTGTGTAGACTAGGGGTAAGTAATCAAATGTCCTGTAGTATATTATAAAAGTGCCATTCATTAACCACTAACTACATGTGGTAAAACTATGGTTTAGGTGCGTATGTTCGTGTACCGTCATATTTTTATTAACGGGGTATAATTGCCTAAGTTGGACCACCACGTGTTTCCCAAATTGGACCGGGGAAAGTATGGGCTGTGGACAGAGATGGAATTGCAAATGGCTATAGCAGCATACAATTATTTGGTCTATGGTTTGAACGAGTGTAGTAGAAGGTATGGTTTGTTTGGTTTTACAGCTGACCGAATATTCAACGTGGATGATTCAGGTTTTACCACAGTCCAGAAACGTTCACAAAAGTTTGTAGCAAAGAAAGGAAAATCACAGGTAGGTGATGTACCAAGCGGCAAACGTGGAGTAAATAGCACAATAGTGTGTGCAGTGAGTGCTGCAGTTGTCTAGATACCGTAGGCATACATAAGTACATGTCTCTTGTGAGCGGTCCAACCTAAACAACCTGTGGTCCAAGTTAGGAAACCAGTTGCCTATAATGGACCGATGTCAATACTTTCGTTTATGTACCCTATTATATTGGTTCCTTCATACATATATGAAGTAAAAGCTAATAGTTTGTGCTTCTCATACCTACAATTTCGTTCTTTTTCTGTGTCTTGTTTTTCATGCAGAAGCAAAATAGTACCAACTGGTCCAATTTCGGCAACTCTCCAATACATCTACTCCCTCACACTATTATAATACAGGGTGATTTCGAACTCCCATTACAAACTTAGGGGGGTGAATCTAGAAGGAAAAACAAGCCGAAAGTGCCATGTGGCAAAATTACGAAAACGGCACCGTGGGGCTGCCAGAGCCGTGAGAAAGTCGGTTCACACCTCTTTCAAAGAGCAATAACGTCTGAACACGAAAGATACGAAGATCGACTCTGGCGGAAGTGGAGGAAGTCGTATCCAAACAATATCAGGGCGTTGAAATTGCGGCGCTTTTCGTAATGCGCAAGGAAAATCCCCAAAGGAAATGGGGAATCCCCACTGCATGTGAGCGGAAACTCGCGCAAAATGGAGAAAGACGACGAGGGAACATGCTGTCACAGGACGGTCGAAAAGTGACACATGGAGGGAGTCCCCAGAGGAGCGCATGAAGTGCGACAAATGGAACATGCTTGAACATGCTTGTTGCATCCCAGATGGTACGCAAAACGGAGTGATGGATGTACACGTGCATGCTACGTGGAACGCAACGTGCAATTACAATTGCGATATGAACCACTACGTGCCCCCTCCCACCGGGAATTCGTTGAACCCGGGACCTCGGGAGTACAAGGTCAGCCGGAAGTCGGCTCTCTGAGGAGCAGCACCAAATACGTATCCACGTGCCCCACGAATGCTTGGACACGTTCGTATTGTTCTGTACTACATTACTGCAGAGCGTGTAGAGGTATCCCATGCGAGTCCGACGTTAGTCATTAACGTTCTCACGTGAAGGACATGGAACGGGAGCGACCAACCCGTACTTACTGACGTTCCTTCCCGTTCGTAGCCTCTGTGATGCATGAAGGTGTGCGCTGACGTCATACTAGGAGTCACTCGCTATCCCTGGTCGAAGTTGACCCTTGCACCCTCTGGGTATTGCAAGACTGTATGGAGAGAGCGCTGGACGTGACACATTGGTTGAGTACGTACACACGACGTATCTTCTGGGAACATTACGATGTTGTGGGTGTGTGTGGACGTGAAAACTCCCACGATGGTGCAATACAATTTCGAGGAGTATGCAGACATGATGCTCATTTACGGGGAAGCGAGATGCAATGGAAGGACTGCCCGTGCGATGTACCAGGAACGTTTCCCAGAACGTGTGACGCCATCACACACCATATTCGAAAAACTGAACCGTCGTCTTCGTGAATCTGGAACATTTGTTGTGAGTAGAGTGGACACAGGTGCCCCAAGGACGAGGCGCACGCCTGCGGTGGAGGAGGCAATTCTTCATGCTGTGCACGAAGACCCTGGTACGAGTACCCGAATCGTAGCGCGGGATGTTGGTGTATCTCAGTCTCTAGTGTGGAATGTCCTTCATGATCAACAACTGCACCCATATCACCCCCAGAAGGTGCACGCCATGGGTCCCACAGATTTTGAACCACGTGTTCGCTTCTGCACATGGTTTGTGCGTCGTTGCGTGAATACGCCTCAGTTTCCACAGTTGGTGCTCTTCACGGATGAGGCGAAATTCACCAGAGAGGGTGTTTTTAATTCCCGCAACAGCCATGTGTGGGATGAAGAGAACCCATTCGCAACGAGAGCTCGTGGGTTACAGCAACGAATGGGCATCAACGTCTGGGCAGGAATACTGGCCGGTCGTTTAATTGGCCCATACGTACTTCCCACCAATCTCACAGGTCGTACTTATCTGATTTTTCTCCAAGAGACATTGCCCGAGATGTTAGAAAATGTGCCATTGGCCATTAGGCAAAACATGTGGTTCCAGCATGATGGGGCGCTACCCCACTTTGCACGGGACGTACGGGACCATCTGACCCACAGATATGACAGGCAATGGATAGGGCGTGCCGGGCCCGTGCCGTGGCCCCCACGATCTCCCGACTTAACGCCCCTGGACTTTTTTCTATGGGGGCGCATGAAGAGTCTCATTTATGAAACCCCCATCGAGTCTGAGCATGACCTGGTTGTTAGGATTGTGGCAGCAGCGGACTTCATTCGAGAGAATCCACTGGTCTTCAATCGTCTGTATGAGAACATTCTTCGAAAGTACAATGTGTGCATCGATGTTGGTGGTCGTCATATTGAGCCCCTGTTGTGAGTTTACGTTCTGCACACGCCAAAGGATGTTTTCATACTGTCCTTCGCAGTGCTTACGTGCTGCATTCCGAGTTCATCGTCGTTCCTTCATACCATCGGTAATGAACAGAAACATCAAGCAGCAATGATTCAAGATTTAGCACAAGTTGCCTATTTTTCAGGACAAAGGGTCAATATCTGTGTTACTGATTTTTATCTGTTTGTGCTACTCTCTGTTTTCCTTCCGCCAAAGTGATACTGTACATTCCAATGTGAAACCCTTCATACGTACGTGCCAATTTCTTTCCTTTTTTTTTTTTTTGTGGCTGTGCCTTTTAGGGAGGTGTCCCTGCATTCGTGGGGCACGTGAATATTTGGTGCTGCTCCTCAGAGAGCCGACTTCCGGCTGACCTTGTACTCCCGAGGTCCCGGGTTCAACGAATTCCCGGTGGGAGGGGGCACGTAGTGGTTCATATCGCAATTGTAATTGCACGTTGCGTTCCACGTAGCATGCACGTGTACATCCATCACTCCGTTTTGTTTGCGTACCATCTGGGATGCGCGACAGTCACTGTCCAAGCATGTTCTATTTGTCGCACTTCATGCGCTCCTCTGGGGACTCCCTCCATGTGTCACTTTTCGACCGTCCTGTGACAGGATGTTCCCTCGTCGTCTTTCTCCATTTTGCGCGAGTTTCCGCTCACATGCAGTGGGGATTCCCCATTTCCTTTGGGGATTCCCCTTGCGCATTACGAAAAGCGCCGCAATTTCAACGCCCTGATATTGTTTGGATACGACTTCCTCCACTTCCGCCAGAGTCGATCTTCGTATCTTTCGTGGTTCAGACGTTATTGCTCTTTGAAAGAGGTGTGAACCGATTTTCTCACGGCTCTGGCAGCCCCACGGTGCCGTTTTCGTAATTTTGCCACATGGAACTTTCGGCTTGTTTTTCCTTCTAGATTCACCCCCCTAAGTTTGTAATGGGAGTTCGAAATCACCCTGTATAACTAATGTAGAGGATGATAGCTACATTTGTTTGTCTTTTGCTTACCTTTGGGGCCATATTTGTTAGTTCATTTGTAAAATTATATAAAATCTGTAAATTTATTATCTATTATATAAAATCTCCCTCTCCCTCTCTCTCTCTCTCTTTCAATATATATTCCGGGTGAGTTTTTTAGCTTGACAAAAAGAAATATCTCGAAAAGGACGCATCTGATCAAAAAAAGTTCTAAATGAAATTTGTTCGTCAGGAAGGGGCACATCCAATGATGCCAAACTCCACCCCTACCCCACCTCCTGGGAGTGGGGCGAGGGGCAACTTTAAAATCTCAAATGGGAACCCCAATGTTCTATTGGAGATTCGGATTCTCCAGACAAAAATACGTAGGTTTTGTCTTAAACTTGTTTGTGGATTTGTGATAGATGGCGCTGTCATCGCAAAAATGAAATATTGCGCAAATGGTAAAAATGCACTTTGAATCGCAAAATGACGTGAGGCATGTTGAATTTTTATAAGAAACTGCATTTAGCATAGCCCAGGAACAACGACGTGGACGTAGCAGTATTTTGTTCCCATCGGGGTGTTTTTAAGGTGAGTCCCCTCGCCTCTCACCATCGTGGTGCTTGTTTTAGGTAAGTCCCATCGCCTCTAAACATCGGGGTGTTTGTTTTAGGTGAGTCCCCTCGCCTCTCACCATCTGAGTGCTTGTTTTAGGTGAGTCCCTTCGCCTCTCACCATCGGGGTGCTTGTTTTTAATAATCATTTTACAATAAGTGCTCGAAAATGTCACCACCCACTTCGATACACTGATTTATCCGCACTTGGAATGATTGGACACAACTGAGAAGCGTGCCCGGTGTAATCTTTCGACATGCATTGGCGATTTGCTAAATCATGTTCTCACGCGTTGTTGGAAGTTCATTATAAACTTCACTCTTCACGTAGCCCCACAAACAGAAGTCAGGCGAAGTAAGATCTGGCGATATTGCAGGCCAAGACACTGGACCACCTCTTCCGATCCACCGACGGTTGTACACGCGATCTAATACTTCCCGTGCTGCAACGGACTAATGTGCTGGACAAACGTCACATTGTTTGTCGCACGTCTAAGGGAAGGTCTGCAAGCAATACTGGAAGTTCGTTCTCCAAGAAGTTTCGATATATCTCACCATTTAGGTTCCCATCGATAAAATATGGACCAATAAGTTTATCGCCAATTATTCCACACCAAACATTTACATTCCAAGGGCGCTGATGTTCAACTTGGCGTAACCAATGCGGGATTTCGACACTCCAATAATGCATGTTGTGTCGATTAATCGTACCGTGGTTTCTAAAAGTCGACTCGTCAGAGAACAAAACTCGAGTAAAGAAATTGTGGTCTCCTTGTATTTGCTGAAGCGCTCATTGACAGAATGTCACTCGGTTCTGAAAATCATCGCAATGATGTTCTTGATGCAACGAAACATGAAACGGATGATATTTTCTACGCTTCAGTATTTGGCACACAATAGTCTGCGAAACTCAAGATTCACGACTTATTTGTCGAGTACTAATGTGGGGGGTATGAACCACTGCAGCTAATACCGCAATTTCATTATTTTCTCCAGCAATTGTTCTTCGGCGATTCCTTTATTTTGGTTGTACAGTTCCCTCGGTAGAGAACTGTTGAACAACTCTGCAAAACGACGCGTGCGATCGCACAAGGTCTGGAAAACGTTGAGCATAAAGAATCACAGCATCATTGATATTGCTGCCACTTTCTCCATAAATGTACACCATTTCAATTTTGTCTTGCACAGTTATAGCCTGCATTATAACCACTAATGGAGTCAAGGAAGAAGAACACTTCTTCTGTCCTTTTCTTCAGGCTTCGTGGCAGATTATGCCGTGTCTGTTTGACTAGAAAACAAGGCCAAATGGTCTTTAGGAGAAAACATGCGGGCTTGAAACATGCTCGGCAATCTGTTCAAAACTTTGTTAACAACTTATAAAACTGTAAAACGTTGAAGATCTCAAAGCTCCGTAAAAACCTTTGACCATGTGAAAATAAACAATCTCGAATGGATCGTCGAGTTAGTCGTATTCACAGCTAATGTTGTGCTGCTGATGCGCTGCTGATGTGCTGCCAATGGCTGGTACTCCCCCCACTTGCTTCCTCCCTCCCACTTCATTTCTCCGCTACTCCTGCATTATTATGTCACTAAAGGAGCGCTCCGGAGCGACTTCGAAGCGTCATTTCTACTCCGCTCCTCGCTCCGGAGCGGAGCGTGGTACGACAGCACTCCGATCCGGAGCGGAGTGGTTCAGCTTTTTGAGAGACACGCTCCGCTCCGGAGCGGAGTGGTTCGACTTTTTGAGTCGCACGCTCCGATCCGGAGCGGAGCGTGATACAACAGCACTCCGCTCCGGAGCGAAGTGGTTCAGCTTTTTGAGACGTACGCTCCGATCCGGAGCGGAGCGTGATACAGCAGTACTCCGCTCCGGAGCGGAGTGGTTCAGATTTTTTAGACGCACGCTCCGATCCGGAGCGGAGCGTGAGGCAACAGCACTCCGCTCCGGAGCGTGGTGCTTTTGACAGCACGCTCCGATCCGTTTAGGAGTTTTTTTTTACACGAATGCTGTAATGCAACTATGAATAATGGAATGGGCGCGTTAAAGCCGGCTTCCGTGACGGAGTGGTTATAGTGGGACCACATGGAAAAGAGCCTGCAGTCCTGTTTCCACGTACTCTAGTTGTTTGTCTGTATGATCGCCCCCGCTTGGAGGGGAGGGACAGAGTGAATCATGCTTCCTTATGGCCCTAGTCGAACGGGTGAAGGAGGAGGTGCGCGGGGACTTTTGACCGAAGCTTTTTTGTTTGTGGTCGCTCTACAGCACAGCACCCTATGACGTCAGGGATCCGTGGGGTACTTCAAATTTTGTATTGTGACTCTTAGATATAAGAGTTTGAATGTTATGTGTTGAATTGGTTACGAATAATTTCGAGCAATCAATTTTTTCTGCTTTACGGATTTTTCCGACCCACCTCCCCCATACAACAGACAGCTTCGTTTTGTGCCGTATTCCGTGTTCCTTGCAGGTGACTCAGTGCAATCGGCTAGCTCATTGGTCTTGTGCCCGTTTCAAGAGGGGAGGAGGGTGAAACTGGTACATAGCTTGTTTGTGTGTGCTTTCGGGGTTGAGAACTTCGTTCGCTGCGCTGTACGTTGCGTTCGACTTATCCGTACAAGGTAGAGACATCGCCTTTGCCAGACAGATCAAGTGTTGCCAGTTGTATTAGAATTATGCTACACCAATTCTGGCTAGATTGTTCTATTTTAAAAGTATTACTTGCGCGTGTTATTCTTCTCTTCACTGTCATAAAAAGAAGCCTTTAAAAGCTGTGTTCTCTTGTATCATTACATGCATATTATGTGTGCTTGTCAATGGTGATGTATGGACATTTAATGAAATTTTTAACGCCGCTGATACATGGACGTCTTCAGGATTTTTTCCAGGAAGGGACAAGCAAGATATTTGTCCAAGGGAGGGGGGCAGAATGAGGCAGAATTTCCCCAAAATAGTATTACTCCCATTAAAAATATTCTACAGTTTGAAGTTATCATGTTCCTGCAACGCCCTTGCAATAATTAACATATATTACTGTGACTGAAATGAAATTATATGCGTGAAATATGTACTTCTTGATTACCTTTAATTTCCGGGTGGCGTGGCCCCCTCCATTTCCGGACGTCCATGCGAATGGAGAAATCATTCCAACCAGTATCGTTTAATAGAATAATAAGGTGACTAGATTTGTTAAATCAATATAAAAGAACAAAAAAGAACGAAAAAAATCCGTAATTGTTAATTCTATGCATCATAAGCCAAGAGAATCATGGAAGATCTATACTGTAATAATGAATTGAAGGAAACCATGCCGAGTTTTTATTTATAGTCTACATAATCAAGTAGGAATGGAATGGTGCACAAAAGGAATTACAAATATGTATGTAAAAGAAAACCAAGTATTTCGATAAAGTTATTTCTATAATTGTAATCAACAATAACCAATTGTCCTTTCAACCAAGTATAAGTTTCAATTTGTTTTTTCCGGACTTTACCTTGCCTTTAATCGTACATTTCTCATGATCCGTAATTTTAAACAAATTCTAGATAAGTCGGTAAAAAAATAGGACCCCGAAACTATGGAAAAGAATTATACTGTGATAGAGAAACAAACACAAAGGAAACACCAATGACATTAACGCGGGTCAAACCAACACCATTTGTCGTTGAGAGCTAAACTCAAATCCACGAACTCGCTGAAATATTCCCATGGAATTCATTATTCGTCTGATATTGAATACCCAATGATGCTTTCTGTTATGTAATAGACATTTATGAAGTGAATACATTATTAGAACTTTGCCAGATTTCAGAAAAAACACACACACACACACACACATACGTAAAAGATATGCATAAGAGGTTGTTCATTTGGAAATGAATTTCCCAGTTGTATTTTTATGATTTTGTGAATAGATTTAAAGGAAAGTGACATCTCTTATTGTTAAACAGAATTACAAATGTATATTTGCTTAAGGATTAATTTATCACAATATACATTGCAATTATACATTCAACATACGTTGAAACAATGCCTTTTGTTATGACTTTTGGTGGATTTAAGACTCAACAATACGCTATCGAGAATAGACCTACAGTTTAAATCCTACCTAAAGTGGGATTCGAGCCACTATGTACCTCCACCGGGTATCGATCCCAGTGCCCCTTCATTACAAGGAGACGTTGTTATCACTATGTTATCGGGGTACAGCGCGCTACTTTTTTTTCAGTACACATTTATCAATTCTCTCATTATCATCGTCGCGATTAGCTAAAATTCAAAGGTAAGTTACAAAAATCAAATCAAATGCCATCAGTGAGGAAGGCACGTATTGCTCGCAGCACTGTTTTTCAAAATGAAACCATAAAATTCAGGACATGACCCTATCCAAGTAGATAATATTACATTTTGTGTTTATCACGGTTATTAAGGTTTATACATCTTGTTTCGACTTATCTGCTGACTACACGTTGTTCATTACTGAAAACTTGCTTTCAGTTTGCTGTCTACAACGTACTCAATACAAAAAATATTAATTTTATACGTATACGTTTTCTGGCTTTCTAGACTCAGAAAGTTAAATATAGCAACATTCCATTCGTCGTCTTTCCAAATTTTTTGCCATTTTCTTATAACCACCATGCCTATTTCCAGGTTACTGCTTACAAACTTGAAATGTTAGATATGGCAACCAGACATTTTGTAATTTTTGCAGTAGTATACGTATGTAACCATTAAATACCTATTTCAACTTCCTGCCTTTAAAATTGGGAAAAATAATCGATATGACAACCCTGTATTTCATACTATTTAAATTCCCCTGTTCGGCTGTATACAAACAGCATTCCGATTTTCGACTTTATACATTCATAAAAGTAAACCAAATGTGGCAACTTACATTTTTGGTTAAGCCGGTTTTCAACTTTCTAGTGTCAGAATTTTTAAAAATTGAGATATGAAAACTCTGTATTTCAAATTAAAACGTTTCCTTATTGGCCGACGGTAACATTAATAAGCATGATTCCGATTTTCAACTTCATACATTCAAAAATCGAAAAGTTAAAATTAGCAACCTGAATTTCCAATTACTTTATACTTTTCCCTTTCGCTACATTCAAAGTATCATACATAACCAGCGTAAAAGAAAGTTAGATATGACAATCATGCACCAGCGAGTGTTTTGCACATACACCTGTCTGCCTTTATCTTCCTCCGTACAAGTTGCTTCGCCTTTCCTCTGGCCTTTTAGAAGGTCGAATGGATTCTCTGCAGTAATTTCGCCAGTGTTACTCGAACCAATATTCCGGAATAACTCACTTCTCCCGCGGCGTGGACTGTAACGTCGGTCCGATATGCCGAAGTGCTTAGCCCGAACCAGAAGTTGAACCGAAATGAGTTTCAGTCGCGATCCCTGGTGGCAGGAAATGGGAGAGTGGTTCCATTCTCTCAACTTATAAAACCACAGGTGGCACACCTGCTATTGAAATATATTGTCCCCAGAAGTAGTAGTAGAGTAGTAAAAGTGATAATGAAAATGTAATAATAATAATAATAATATCGCTCTCTTCACGAAAACAGTCCAGTGAAGATCGAAGCTTCCCCTTGCCTCCTCCACACCCCTGGCCCTCCAGGTTTGCCACACTTCTTCTACGCTTCACAGTTGACACATTGCGCGTTGTATAGTCACGGACAGTACGTATGCAGTTGATTGTGCCTTCCCTGGTGTATTGTGTAAGGATTATTCCTTGCTTATTGGCAACACTGTAGGTGAGTGATGTAATCTTTTCTGGACTGTTTCCGTGGCGTTAGCTTTAGTAATAATCAGTTTTATAACAACAATAACGGGCGATTTTCAAATGCCGTACAAATTTCACAAACAAAATTACTAATGTACTCGGAACCTTTGATCGTTAGTTTTCTGTATACACTCGTATTATCCAACCTCGGAGCGCTCCGGAGTCGCTCCGGAGCGGAGTGGGCAAGTTCTTAGAATATCGCTCCTCGCTCCGGAGCGGAGCGTCACAAGGTAGCGCTCCGCTCCGGAGCGGAGTGAACCATTTTCTAAAATTTCGCTCCTCGCTCCGGAGCGGAGCGAGAAATTTTCCGATTCCCGCTGCTCCGCTCCGGAGCGGAGCGGGCTAAGACATCGCTCCGCTCCGGAGCGGAGTGGGCAAGTTCTTAGAATCTCGCTCCTCGCTCCGGAGCGTTGGCAACAGTCGGAGCGTTGATCCGCTCCGCTCCGAAACCCTGGTTTCAGGACCGCATGTTTTATCTTACAAACCATTACACCTTGTTTCCTGGTCAAACAGACACGGCATAATCTGCCACGAAGCCTGACGAAGAGGACTGTGTATTTCTCGAGAATTGCGCCAAATCTTACTTTTTGCGATTACAGCGCCAACTATCACACATCCCCCCCCAAAAAAAAAGCAGTTTTAGACAAAACCTACGTATTTTTTTCTGGAGAATCCAAATCTGCAATAAAAAATGGGGGTTCCCATTTGAGATTTTACAGTTGCCTCTCGCCCCACCCCTAGGAGGTTGGAGGGGGGGGGGTGGAGTTTGACATCATTGGATGAGCCCCTTCGTAACGAACAAATTTTATTCAGAACTTTTTTTTGATCAGATGCGTCCTTTTCGAGATATTTCGTTTTGTCAAGCTAAAAAACTCACCCGGTATAAAAGTTGGATGCATGTGTGTGTATATATGTATGTATGTTTGTTCTGGCATAACTCTCGAACGTCTGGAGCAATTTCAACCAAACTTGGTACACATATGACTTACAATATGGAAATAAATACTGTGTGGGGTAAGATACCCCTGGCACCATTAGGGTTGGGGGTGGGGAGGGGTGACATGTAAAAATAATCGAAATCGACCGATATTAGTGTGGAATCCATAGTTTTCGGGGTCGCTGAGATGAATAGTGACACTCCCAATGCCGTTCAACTCCAAGTTTATCACCTATCGGTATGGGGGGTGAGAGGGGGTGAAAAGTAAAAAATGACCTAACTCTCGAATGCCTGGAGCAATTTCAACCAAACCTGGTACACATATGACTTTCAGTATGGAAAGAAATACTGTGGGGGTAAGACACCACTAGCACCTCTTAGGTTGGGGGTGGGAAGGGGTGACAAGTAAATACAATCGAACACGACCGATGTTAGTGTGGAATCCATAGCTTTCTGGGTCACTAAGATGAATAGTGACACTCCCAATGCCGTTCAATTTATTTTTTCTTGCTCCTGGAGGTGAAACTAAAAATGTTGTTTATAATCAAGTTTTGAGTTAAATTAATATTATAGTGAATTTGTAAAAGATTTTACATTATAATTTGTATACTGTACTTATACTTTTAAATAAGTATAATTAAAATTAGTTACATTTTACACTATAGTTAGAAGTCTTTATTTTCCTGTCTAATAGAAGATTGGGATGAATATATACCCGGGCAACGCCGGTTAAAATTTTATTTACAGGTGTGAAAAAGAAGGCAAAATAAATAGCCTATGGAAACAGCTGGAAAAGAATGGCTATGAAAAGGAGGATAGACTGGACATAAACAGAAGAAGGAAGAAAAAGGGCAGGGGAGAATTGGAAGAGAAAGAAAAAGAGAGAAGGTTTGGAATAAGGAGTATGGGGAAGACCACAGAAAAGATATGCAAAGTGCTTAGGAAAGCGGGCATTGAAACTTACAGGAAGGGAGGGAGAAGCATCTTAGGAATAGCGAAGAATGCAAACAAGAAAAAGGAGAACAGAGATGAGGAAGAGGAAGGGATTATCTACGAAGTGAAATGTAAAGAATGTCAGAGTGTGTACATAGGAGAAACGAAAAATAGGCTGAAAGATAGGTTAAAACAACATAGGGATGATGTACGACGTAAGAGAGAGAGAGAAATGTGATATTTACCCACACGAGAGAAACAGGAGTGTGTAATGAGGCTAAGCAGATAGGAAGGGAGAAGAGAATGCTAATGAGAAAATGGAAGGAGGCCAAGGAAATAGAGAAGAAAGGTGAAGAAGACACAATGAACTGGAATGGGAGACTGAAGTTAAACAAAGAATGGGAGAAAGGTGTTAGAAAGAGTGGAAAGGACAAGAGAGAAAGAGAAGAGGAGAAGGAAGAAAAATGAAGGAAAAAGAGCGTGAGATAAAACGTCCAACCACATTCTATATGGAAGTAAATATGTTTAGCCTTTAGGTGAAAGTACATTTGACAAGAGAAAGGCACCTGCTAGAAAGTTCCAGAACAACTTTCTTCATTGTTCCCCTCGTAAGTACACATCGATTTCAATTTTATAGATTTTTAAGTGTTTTAAAATAATTGAAGCGTATTTAAAAGTAATTTCCTATTGTATAGTCAGAAACATTCACTTCTATCGTCAATGAATGATGTATATTGACTTGTTTGAAATATTTTCCCCCTTCAGTTCCTGAAATTTCCCAACAGAGGGAAAATTTCCTCGCCTCAGAATATTCAGCGAAAGGGGATACGGCAAAACGGGAATTCCCATTTCGCCGAAAATTTTCCTTAGTGTCCTTTGTGTCCTTTCCTCTAACTAACTAACTAACTTTCTAGCCTTCTTAAACCCGAAGGTTCATGGCTGCAGCAACATAGGCCTTCCGTCTGTGCCTATTTTGAGCAAGATCTACATACTCTTTTCCATTCCTACGGATTTCCTTTAGGTCCATGTCAACATTATCCCTCCATTTTCTTCTTGGTCTACCTACAGGCCTCTCACCACCAGGTTTCTCAACAAGAATCCTGTAAACTCTTCTTTCCTTGTTTGTTATCAAGTTTATTTTAGGTTTCCACACCATTCTAAATTCACTTGAACCTTTATATAAATCTCTGATATTCTTATTTTTGCTGTTTGTTTCAATTTCGTTAATTTTACTTTTCAAGTAATCTCTTTTCTTTACTTCTAAACGTGCGGTTAACTTCTCACTTTTTCTATTATAATTGCTTAGATTTGTATCATGAGAGTTACTTAACCACCTAAATCTAGCCTCATTTCTTATTTCTATTAGGTTATGACATTCATTATCAAACCATGGCTTACTCTTCCTTGGTTTATGGTATCCCATACTTTCTTTAGCTGCTGATTCTATTGCATTACATATGTGCTCCGAATTCTTATTTACGTCTGTTTCATTTATATTTTCATCATAATTTAAATCCTGCAAAATATTGAATCTATTTGACAGTTTAATTTGGTAGTCTTTCTTAATTCTATCATCAGCAAATTTTCCTGTATTAAATTTTAGAGCTTTTAGATTTTGTTGCTTATGATTTATCACCGAGTCTCTTTATCTTAATTTAGCAATTACTAAATAATGGTCACAGGCACAGTCGTTCTATGTAAACGAACGTCAATTATACTGGCATGCCTTCTTTTATCAATTAGAATATGATCTATCTGATTATGAGTTTTACCATCTGGATAAGACCAGGTATATTTATGGATATCTTTATTTTTAACAGTGAGCGTCTTTGCATTTGGTGATCTTTGTAGCCTACATATCAAAGTAATTTTTCCTACACAGATCAAGCGTTTAAAGCATATTAATAAATATATCTTTCAATGCATACATTTATGTTTTAAGTGAAAAAGTGCAAGGTGAACGGACATATAAAAAGCGGAAAGATATTTTTTTCTTTCTTCATTCAGGGCGAGTCAGGGGGATACGTTAATGCAAAATTGCTGGTTTCTTTCCCTTTTGAATGCATAAATACAAAACGCTCATTGTTCTTTTAAGTCAATTTTCTACTATTGGTGTAAATCGTGACGATGAAGATGAATAATTAAGTGGAAAAATTAATAATGGAACAAGAACAATGACACACCATTGCCTCACCAGTGTTCAAACATAGGAAACCTTCTCTATTAATGTTGCAAAGATTTCCACATGAAAAAAGACAAAAATTAATAATCATAAGTAACCCTTTTAGTTTTCTGGGTACACAAAAATTTATTTCTTCTGTTTACACAAAAATTTAATACACTTCATGTGTTCTTCAAGAACGTAACGTTTATCCTAACTGACTATGACCGAGCATATTTTGAAATGAAAAGTAACATTTTTGCTCTAATCACTAAAATAGAGATTTGAATGATATCACTTCTACCTTTAATGAAGTGGTTAATATAGGGGGTGCCGGAGCAAAAATTTGTGGTCGGGACGAAATCAGAACGGGGCATTCTTAAAATTCAAATCGGAAAAAATAATGTTATTTCCCGACTAAATTGGGAGATTATAGGGTTGGAAAATATTCAAAATTACCCGACACCGAAAAATGTTAAATATACACACAATTTCACCCTCGGGTGATGATTTATTTTTCATTTCTGAAAAAAAACCCTGCTAATTTCAATAAATTTTGGACACTTGTACAAAAAAAAAAAACTTTTTAACTTTGTTATTTAGGCTTTTCCGAAGTCTGGATCGAGACAGATTGTCTTTTAGGTCCGGTCTTTTTGGGATCCTGCTCATTCCTTTTTTATTACTGCGGAGTCTACTACTGCTAAGGGGCTTCCAATTTTCACGTCTGGTAGCTTGAATTCAATAATTTTGGTGTCCTAGATCTCGAGGAAATGGATGAAGAGAGATATGTGAAAGATTATTTAGCCCTCACCTTGTTTATATTTTTCTGCTAAAAACCCATTCGTTTCTTGCATACATGAGACAACCTCAACTCCCTTTAGTGGCATGTTATGAGCCTACGAACCGAAAATTGTTGTGCTACAACTATGGCGTCCACGCGAAGACACTTCCTTCCGGTGGAAATCCCCTATATTAACTTGAAAATAAATCTTAGAATGAAATTTGGAGCCCCAATTTCGGGAGCGTAGACACAGCGTTATATTATATAGTTACTATTATTCTTTGAGCTGTGACGTAACTATAACGTCGTTGTGTTTATTGTTCACTGAAGATTTCAAGTTAATGCTATCAATTGTACGTTAAACCGTTTACTTAGTAATTTAACTGCATTTTTTGCAATATCTTGGCGATTGTTGCCACTTTATTATTGTTCGGTAAGAATCAGGCCCAAAAATCTTAATCCTGCCCTGGGCGAAACGGGAGGTAACCAGCCATTTATCTCTACAGAAAATCAGCAACACAGAACTTACATTCTCTATTGCTATCACAGATCCAAAAGAATACTAGTTGTCTGAAGCTATCAACAGAGTGGACTTGTTTGTTACCCCCTACGCGACTTGCTGAAGTAGATTCCATTTTCAGTATGAGGGACGTTGAAATCTGGAAATGTTTGTCAAGATAATACATTTAACCCTCGGAAGGATTATATGAGCTCCACCGCTGCTCTTTGAAGAACAGGGGAACCAAGCAGATAGTTGACGTCTATGCTTTCAGTCAGTCATGAAATTTTGCCTTAGGTGATTCGACACGAATAAAACATTTAGCTCTTCTTCCACGTTAAAAATATTCAAGTTAGCAATTTATGTCGTAAAGTAACTGTAAAAGTAACTGTTGAAACGTTACTTCTTTTTAAAAAAGAACTCTGTTACAGTTACAGCTAGTTGATTTTAAAAGCAACTAGTTACAGTTACAATTCCTCAAAAAAGTAACTGTTACTTGTAACTGAGTTACTTTCAAACACTGTAGCTATATATTCTATATTAGGGTGGTCCAGTTTTCTTCGGATTTAATTTCGCATAGCTACTAATTTTGTTCCTTTCCCATGAACATATTTTGCTGCAATAAATCATCCCAATCGGATAAAATTTATAAGTTGGTCAAACGACATGAAGTTTTTCCATAAGGGTGTCTGTGTAACATATATGGCACCTTTTTAGCATTCAATAATTAATAAGGAAATTTTACTATTTGCACTATGAATTGAATTTTCATCACAAAAATACAATTATGTATGACCAAATTGCAATTTGTTACAAGAATAAATTAGATAGATTTAAATATTCAGTAGGTGGTTATTTCAAAACTTCTTTAAAATCTAAAGATAATCTTATTAAGGAAGTTGATAAGTATTTAAAATACCCTTTCAAGCGTATAAAACGTGACTTCCATGATCCCCACCGATCTGAAATAGGTTCTGCATTTTACTTTATTTCCTTGTTATTTACTCATTAAAGTTGAACATGAGAGAGACTGAACATTCAACAGTATCGTTGGCATCCTTCTGTGACTGTTCGAGTGCTTTGACGTTTTAGAATTTGTTCGGGTCACTCCAGCTTTTGGGTTTATTTTGGAACCTGAAATCAACATTACTTGGAAGCAAACCTAAGATTCATAGGGAGGCTGAATTTTTCAAATCGATGACGTTTTATATCTGCATTGGAAGATTGTCAGTTTTATGCATGTTGAACTTCAGCTTTCATCACAAGCCTTAAGACGGGTTGTCATGTCTTGCTTTTCTTTGCTTTTACATTATCTTTAACGAGCTCAGCTCCAAGATACTGCAAGTTGACCCCAAAACTTGTTCCTTGCCGATTCTGAACGACTGTAGCAACGAAATGACACACCAAAGAGAAAAATGTTACCGAGAGAAGTTGTTTGTTTTGATGTCCTCTGTAAGTTTCTGTGGTCCGTGGACGTAATTAAAATGACACCCTGTATATGTATTGATTGATTGATTTGATTTATTTTACTTTGCTTTTTGTGCCACTTTTGGCTAATTGCGAAGATGGGGATGACTGATGATGTGATGAAATTCATGGATAGAAACTCACAAACCTCCATGCGTTGGTCGGGATTCGAACCCGGGGCCCCTGGTGTCGTAGCGCGATGTGATAACAACTTTGCCACGGGGTAGGCTTATATGTGTGTATATATATATATATATATATATATATATATTATATAATATAATATGAGGAATAATAGTAATTTAATAACATAGATAATTGCAATATACGTTATAAAATGCACCAGAAATTTATTTTCTGGAACAAGTCTAAATATAGTTTTCGTAAGGGGTAAGGGATGATTCCTTTGTAATGTCTGTTATTTTCCCACGTTTTGGCTTATCAACCATTATTCCTTGAGAACCTTACTTTTGAAAGTTTTGAAAATTTTGTGCAAAGATAAGGTCATTTATGTAAAAGCACTGAAAGTAAAGTATACGAGACAATTATCAGACCCATCATACTCTATGGATGTGAATCATGGACAACGAATGAAGAAATCGAATCCACCCTGATGACTTGTGAAAGAAAGAATATGCGTTAAATATGTGGACCAAAATGTGACCATGGCATGTGGAGAATATGTAATAATTTCTTGTTGCATAATTTGTACAAGTAACCCGATATTGTAACAGAGATATAAGTTAGAGGAGGAATGGCTAGGACAGGTCATCAGAATGAAAGATCACAGGATACTTATAGGAGCAAAAACGCACTTCAAACCAAGAGGAAGTCGAGCTGTACGAAGACCACGACTAAGATGGCTGAATGAGGGTAATCTGAAGACTGTAGGCATAGAGAAAAAAAAGCACATGCCATTAAATAAATGGTCCGAGAATTGGTCCGAGTATGGTGTTATGGATAATACTACTTTATATACTTGTTTTCAGCATCTTGAGCAGCCGAAACAATCGCTGGACCATGGACTTATGAATGGAAGCTGGCATGTTGATAGAGCGAGAAGTGCAGCTCAATTTTCTGCTTGGTCCCCATCTCAAATTTCGCCACAGCTAGGCCCAGTCCATAATAAGATAGTGCCTATAGGATCATTTCGTGCATTTCGTCTATTCCCGTTATATCCACCACTTTCTTGGAGTACTGGGAAAAAATATATTTTCTTTTGTATTTTTGTCGTTGGACGTCTCACTTCCCATTTGCCTTGGTGCATCTATAATGGTGCCTTATTCCATCTTAATCTCGGCTTGTATCTTCTATTTCATTTTCTTCATCAACTGTTTATTTATCTTTAAACTCATGCTTTGCTTTGATTTCCATGCAGTTCCACGAAGTGTAACGTAACCTGTAGAGACTAATCCGGAATGTGTCCAGATTTTCGTTTCTGCTAAAGTCTATTATATATATTTTTGGGAGTCGTGCCACACACACACACACACAGATGCCACTATTGTGTAGATCTGGGCTAAGTAAGCGCATAACCCTTTTCTGCCAGAGCCGTGGTTTTCTTTTTTTAATTTAAGCCTGATCAGCCAACAAAATCTTGTCTTTTAAGGTCAAAGATTTTGTCAAATAGCAACATTTCCTAGTTTCTTGCATTTATAGTGTATCTTAAGCTGCACGAGGGATGCAAAGAGAAATGTCTGTGTCTTGAAATCCCTCTGCCTTGGCCCTCTGTATATATGGAAACTGGCCAGATGTCCATCCCAACCCAACTTAAGAAGAATTAAGATCCATTTGCATTTTACGACTTTTTATGAAAATGGGCAAGAACGGGCAAAAACTAATTTTGGATCCTGAAACAAGAAACATTATTCTAACATAAGATGGTTTAATCTTAACTTAAACTTGTTTCAGTCGTTTTGTAACTCAACGAGAAGTATCGAAAGAGAATAAATCTGTGTCTTTTAGCACTAACTTGAGTTCCGGCACATTAACAATTTAATACTTGATTAAACCAGATGACAAACCGCAATTGGCATCCAATAAATGTTTATAAAGACACATAACTAACTACGTGGAAAAGTCCTTTCTGCAACAAACTAACAAGGATCACATCATAGCCACACTTCAAGGGTTACTAGCCAACTGAGGGCGACACTTATTGTGTCACAATAAGGTTTTGCATTCACTTGGACCACTGTGGGCATGAAACATATAACATTAAAACAGTAGATAAAATAATCCCTTACCTTTCAAGTCAAGTATTCTTTCTTTGAGGAAAAGTCTGGAGGCTACTCAACTCTTCTCTTCTTGCTGCGCGGAAATTTTGCGAATAAAGGCTTGGACCGGACGAAACAAAATGTACGGGTGCCAGAGAGTGGAAGGAATCTTAGTACGCGTCATCATGTAACAGAAACACGTGCCCAACCATTACGCACAACTCTAACAATACCTAGAGCGGTCATTACGACTTCCTTCTTTCCTCAAAACACCTTCCCACAACTTTTTGAAATCGGACGGATCTGGCGGTTACACAGTTTCGCATGGTTTTGCTATTAATAGCCCAGTCATTTTAAGTAAAACCTTACTTCTAATCGTTTAGATGTAATAACCTGTAGAAATTTTCAGTTTAACCAACCTGAGCAAGATACTAAAAGAGCGTAGCGGAATTGCCATGCCTGTCACCCAATTTATGGTAATCAAATAAAAATTAAATACTATTAAACGTTATACGATGAATTTGCTTTGTTTCCATTATTCTCAGAGGAAACCCCTCTGCAGTTTATTCGAAATTGTGTTATGTGACAATTTAAGTTTCTTCCTGACAATTAGCTATAATACAAAAATTAAACTAATAAAGTCAGTTATAGTCACAGTTACTCTTTTTGAAATGAAACTCAGTTCCAGTTACCGTTACTTTGAAAACTATATGTACTTTACTGTTAGGTAACTCGTGTAATATTTTTTATACACGAAGTAGGCTGTTGATTTCTACAGGAAATGTTATAAAATATTATCAAGAAAATGTTCATCTTCATGTTCTCTACGCACTGTGAAAGTTTTTCAATGCTTTACGATGTCACCTGTATATGTCGTCCATTGCGAATTGTTCTGAGTAACTATATATGTATGTATACTTTCATGTCAAAGACTTGAGTTCGAACCCTCGGCCAGAACGTTCCTGTTATAGTTTTCATGTCTTGTCTTTCTGTGCTGAGTGCCTTTTAGAGCCTCAGCTTTTGTCATAGGTATTGAGATTTCAGATCTGAGACCCATTTATTGCTTTTAATCTTGATGATATGAGAGGTTTTTCTCTACATAATATATTAATCAGTATACTTTTATTCGGTGTTAGTTCTTTATGTGAACTGACAGGTGCGTTTAGCTTATTTTTATTTCCGTCACACAAACTTAGCAGTACAACATGACAAACTTTCACAGCTTGTAAATAACATCAAGACGAACAACATTTCTTTGGTAATGCTTTGCTCGTAATCATTTCGTCTCGAATTTACGAGCCCTTAAAAAATGTATTTTTTCAAATCAGTATGTAATTATATAATGCAGCCGTGAGCTACATATTCACTGTTGCAACTAAAAGTTATGCTATTTTCTATTAGAAAACGATAAACATTTCAGTATGCTACCGAAACAATTGACTACCATGCAAGAGATTCGGGTTTGATCCGCAGTGGGGGAAAATCCGGATTTTTTTTCACCTATTCAAGCGGCTCCGGTGCCCACCCAACGTCGTATAAAGTGGGTACCTGGAGGAAACTGTGGTGTAAAGGCGACCAGGGGAGTGGTGCTGATCACATCACTCCCACCTTCGGCTGTGATCAAGAAAGTATACGCCTTCATGGTGTGGTGCAATGCATATGGGATCACTATACCTTTCTTGCCGAAAAACTGTATAACTAATAAAAGGAGGGATCTCCCTTTGTAGTGTAGCCACTTCTGAACAAAACCTGCGAAGGTCTTCTCTAATGTAAAATGCATTAAATATGACATGCAACGTATGTAAGGATACATGCTTCATTTAAGGTGGGAGGGGTTAAACCTTACGGCTTCACAGTGCCTGCGTCTTTGAAGTCATGTCTTTTGTATGGTGGCATATAGTGGCGCAGGAAGATTTTTCATTTGGGTACAAAATTCAACCTTACACACACATACAGACAAATATAGAGTGTATTTGTGTGTGTTAATATATACAAAATGTCATTTTAAACGCTCTCACGGACCATACAAACGTATAGAGGACATCGAAGCAAACATCTTTCATCCATAGCATTTTTCTCTTTGTTCTGTCCTTACGGGGCTACAGTCGTTCAAGAAAGCCAATAGGCCTTCCCGATGGCGCAGTGGTTGTGTCGTCGTCTTGTAATCAAGGGGTGCTGGGTTCTATTCCCTGTGGAGGCACATAGTGGTTCGGATCCCACTTTAAACTGTAGGTCAAGTCCCGATTAGCCATACTGTGCTTAAATCAATAATCAATAAATCAATCAATCAAGAAAGCCAGTTTCGTCCCCTGAATGCTGACAACCTAACACAACATTTGATTGGATCTTTGATGTCATTTCCTGTCGTGAAGCGGTTCGTACCAGGGTTGCAGGAATACACATATTCTTTGAAAAGTGTTATAAATACAACTAGCCACATTATGTAACGTAAAACAAAGCGAGAAAATGCGTTCAATAACCCAGCGGGAAGTGAACCAACGATACGAAAAATGTAAGAAAACTTATTCAAAATGCAGTGGTAATATCTGATTTTGTCCCTTAGCCTACATGTCAAATACTTGCAAATCTCGTTGCCACATTTACATCTAAACTTTAGTCTATCCACATCGTCCACAAAATGATATGTTTCCAACCAATTATTTGATATTTATTTATTTTACCCTGTTTTCAGCTAATTTTCTAAGGGGGGAAAGATCCAAAAAATCAAGTTTTTACCATTTTTATAGTATAAAAAATAATTATGTTTTTTTTTATCAAAGCTCACTCATAGATGACAAAATTTACTTTTGAGCCTATATTAGTATATTTTAAGCATATATTTACAATTATTACATTTTTCAAGAGAAATAGATATATTGATAGTGATTTTGAGTTATTTTACAATGTTGAGTGCTGCGTATATAATTATTTCTTAAAATGTGTGTGTATTCTATGTTATGAGTGCTGTAGTGCTATGTAGAGTATGTAAAATTATTTTCTAAAAGTATAATATATTCTAATTAATTTTTTACGTCTGAAAATGTACATGTGTGATGCTGTAATAGCACTGTACATGCTGCATATATAATTATTTCTTAAAGGTGTGTATAATCTAAGTTATGAGTGCTGCAGTGCTACATATATAATTATTTCTGAAATGTGTGTATATTCTAAGTTTTGAGTACTGCAGTGCTGCGTATATAATTATTTCTTAAATGTGTGTATATTCTAAGTTATGAGTACTGCAGTGCTATGTGAAGTATGTAAAATTTTGAAGGAAGCGAGTCACAAGCCCTGAACTGTGCCTCTATATACAGGTTGTTGCAAAATACCTGTTACAACGCTTGGGAGGTGATTCGACAAGTAAAAACAAGGAAAAAATGCAATGTGAAAAAATTTCGAAATCGGCACCGTTTGCGAGTAACAGGCGTGCGAAAATCGCCTCACACCATCTTTAAAGCACAATAACTCAAGAAGGAAGAAATATATCAATGTCGGATTAAAATAATACAAAGAAAGTCATACATGACGAATACAATGGGCCAGCAATTGAGGGCCAGTGTAAATTGCGCAAGGGGACTCTCAAAGAAAGTGGGGAATCCCCTGATGGAAAATATAGGAAATTTACTACTATTTTGTACATAATGTTGAGATCGGAATGTAGGCAGTAAAAAATTACGACGTATGTCCACATGTCCCACGACTGCTGGGACACCGTCCCACACTCGGGAAATAGGAAATTCACCCGAAAATGACGCTATGCCGTCAGATTACGCTGAGATTGATTTCAGCTATTTGATACAGAAAGCCACACTAGAGGCGCTGGGAGTGTAGGTCACCTGTTACGTATTAGCGTTGGTGGATACTACGTAGAGAGTGTAGTCGACCGTTGTTCTTCCTGTTTGTTCTGCGTGTCGCAGCCTGGAGTTTAGTCTGGCGTTCGTATCACTAACGTTTTCTCAATAGGCGGTTACCAGCACATGCACTCTTTCAAAGACTTGATGCTCGACTGCGTGAAACTAGATCTCTACTACCCCGTAGTTGGGATTGTGGAAGACCCCGCACTGTGCGCACTGTGCAATTGGAAGAGGACGTGTTGGACGCGATACGAGACCGCCCTGGCACCAGAACACGTGTCATTACTCGTACGCAACAAACTCTGGTATTTGTAATTATTAATGTTTGCACAACATATTTTGATGAGTTTCTGATTACCTGCAATGCACCTGAAAGAACTACAGGCTCAGAAACTGATTGGGACATATATGTCCCTATGTACCACAAAGGTAACTTTCTGCATGTTTGTAGGTAATTCTACAAATTCGAAAAAACAACATTTCTTTGTAAACAAAATTTTGAATTGTATCTACATAAAATATATATTGCGTATATGTGTGTGTGTTTAATAAAATGTTATATTCTTAACGTATTTTTATATTATATTGTCCCAGAAAGATATCAAAGCAACGTGAATTTCTTGTTTCTGGTGAAGAAATCGTGCAAGTTTTACAAACTGAAGACAGTGACAATGAAGATAATCTCCTTCTAGATGAAGAGGATCAATTATTTTTAAAAGAAAACATTGATGCAGGAGAAACTAATGTCATCATAGACGATCCTGAACCTGCAGTTATTTGTTCAAGAAAGGGAGTGACAGTTTCGGACATCAAGCTGAATTTTATGGACCCTAATTCTGAAAGTCCTCATGCAGCTGTTCAAAACCCTGAGTCACGTAGTGCTTTCAGTGTTCCAGATTTTATGTGGAATAGAAGTTACAAGCCAAGGAAATTTAGTATTGATGAAAATTTTGATTATGGGAAAGTTCTTGTTTTCAATGTAGAAGAAAGTGGTTTTGTCCCAAAACCAATTGAAATTTTCAATTCCGTTATGAATTTCAATGAGCTAATCAAATTGATAGTCGAGGAAACTTGCCGATATGCTCAGCAAAACGGGGTGTTTTTTTATATAAACAGTGCAGAAATGAAAGCCTTCTTAGGTATGAATGTAATAATGAATTACCGCCGTGTTCTACCTACTATTAGAAGTTATTGGTCAACGGAACGTGATCTAAGTATTCCTTACGTTTCACAAGTAATGCCTTTACATCGTTTTGAAGAAATTAGGAAGTATTTGCACTTCTCAAATAATGAGGCTCAACCAAACAGAAATAGTCCAATGTATGACCGGGTCTACAAAGTGAGACCAGTAATGGACCATCTAAATAAGAGCTCCCAAGCCGCTTTGAGTCCATCTAAAACCCAGGCAACAGACGAACACATGGTCAAAGTCAAAGGGCATAACATTATGAAACAGTATATAAAGAACAAACATATAAAGTGGGGTTTCAAAATGAGTTGCAGGTGTGAATCAGAAACTGGGTAACCTGTATGAATTTGACCTATACACAGGGAAGAAAGGGGCAAGTCGTGCAGAAGTGGGTCTTGGAGAGAGTGTGATACTGCAGTTAACAAAATCCATTTGTGGTCTTGATTGTGAAATTTATATGGACAACTTTTTTAATTCGCCTGTTCTACAGTACATTCTAGCAGAAGAGAACATAATGTGGTACAGGACGCACAAACAGAAAAAAACATGCCAAAAAACTTCCCAACGGACAAAGAAATGAAGAGAGGGAATATTTATGCAGTGAACACTAATGGTATGTCTTGCATCAAGTGGATGGACAATAGGCCAATGTATCTTTTATCTAATTTCATATCACCAATCCCAATAATAAATGTAAAAAGACGCATTCAAGGTAATTCTGAGAAAATAAATGTTCCTTGCCCTATGATGGTCAGAAAGTACAATGAGTGTATGGGAGGTGTCGACCTTATGGATCAGAAGAAGGTTACTTATGAAGTTGACCGTAAGGTAAAAATTAAGTACTACCTCAGGTCATTTTTTGATTGATATTGGAATTAATCATTCTAATACAGAGTGTATAGCAAGCTTTTCAAAAGTATGTGCACAGAATCAGGGAAGTCAATGACTTCACTAGAGTTTCTCCAAAGCATTGCTCGAAAGTTGATTGGACAGTATTCGAACAGGAAGAGATCATTGCCAATGACAGTAAGTACCAAAAAGAGGCTTGAGAGTCAATTCCCTCCTAAACCTCCAGAGCATTACATGAGAAAAGTACAAAAATGGAAACGCTGTGTGAATTGTGCTCAAAGAAACTAGAAAATCGTACAAATAACATGTGCTCAATATGTAATGTATATGTATGTTGTGTGAGATCGCAACTGTTTCCAAGAATTTCATGCTTAAACATACAATGTTCATGAGTTTCCTAATAATTTGATATATAATATTGCATTCTGAAGTGAAAAATAGTTTTGGATCAAGGTCTTGCTTAATTTCGCATATATTTTGTTATTTCTTACCTATAACGTACATAGGGACAAATATGTCCCAACAATTATTTCATATTTAATATACATTTTTGTGAAAAATTTTAGTTTAATTGTCCAAATTACTCCAAAAGGTATACAAAAAGTAATACATATCATAAATGTCAATTACAGTTTACTTGTGTACCTGAAAGGGTTAAAGATGGCGTGAGGCGATTTTCGCACGCCTGTCACTCGCAAACGGTGCCGATTTCGACATTTTTTCACATGACATTTTTTCCTCGTTTTACTTGTCGAATCACCTCCCAAGCGTTGTAACAGGTATTTTGCAACACCCTGTATATATTTTTAACACATATCTTTTAGTTATAGCAAGCATGTCTGTACGCTACCCCCTGCTACAACGGAATACCCGAACATTCTCATGCGATCCCTTTTATGTATTACGAATGCAATATAAATAAAAACAGGGAAAACCCCGTTTTAAAAAAACTCACTTATTGATCAAAGATGACATCATGAAGAGCGTTGAATACATACATATTTATCACTCAATGTTGTACAAGCTTCTAACGTACGTCAATACATTCCCTTAATAAGGTCAACTAACTTTGCAAAAATAAAAATAAATAAATAAAAATAAGACATTAACTTATATATTCTAATCAATACTCGTCACAGAGCATTATTCTTGTGTGAAGTGCAAGAGATAATTTTGAGCATTGTCGGAATATGTAGACATGAAAAGGATTATTACTCTTTCCCATTCATTGGAAAATCCATTCATAGCATGAGAAGTAGTATATGAATGGATCCCCCTCCCCCTTTTTCCCCCTTTTGATTATTTTCCTTTAAATATTTTCCAAAATTATTAAAAAGCCTTTATCTCGAGAACCCTGCAACTTAGAAAGGTGCGGTTTTTTTCATTCGTTTTGTTTTGACCTTCTCTTTAATTTGAGACCAAACTCGATAATAAAATACCCCAAAGGAAATAATGCCCATGAATGTGTTTGGTTTTAAGAATATTATTTCAATAGAGAGAACTCCAGTAAATATGGATATTATTAGAGATATTTATCGTAAACAAGGGGTTTGGTCATCATCCATCTTAATAGTATTTGGTACCAAGTGGATGAGGATACGGGTAAACAATTACATGTGTTCAACAATAACCAAACATCATATGAAATCCCTGTGACAGGGAAAGTTCAAATACGAGTAAGTATTTCTCCACACAATTTAGCAGTTGTACACATACGTCGAAATTTGTACAGGATTAAATACAATAATATGATTCAAAACACAATATATGATGTGGAAGCAGGTGATTTCCCCTGTGCTGAAATAATTGGCGATCATGATAAACTAATTCCCCTCTTTATGGATATAAGAATAATTTATCTTCTTATGAATATATAAATACCAAAACAAAAATGAAAATAAATAAATAAAAATAAAACATAAACAAATAAACAAAACAAAATGGACATATTTGAAAACAGAAGACAAGAAATACCAGATAATTCCAACGACATTACCAGAATAGACGAACGTCTTAAGAAATGTAAATCTGGTTTATTAATATTACAAAATTCTTTGAATGTAAGCCTACACGCTGAAATTACCAATCTACAGTCTGAATTAATTAATCCCATAGTAAAAATTGATGGGAACTCAAGTCTTTACTTCAAAAATATACTAACTTGGCGTCTCTCGATAATGTTGAAAATTTAAAAGAGAATTTAGCTAAATTAAAAAATGATCTTGAGAAATTCCGTCAAATTCAAACAACTACCTCAGAACATCTAAAGCAAGAACTAAATAACCAAGCGAATACTATTCGTACCGAACTACTTTCCATAATTGAAACTATCCAGACTTAAGAGCAATATGAACTGCTCAATGGAAGCATTCTTGAATTACGGGAGCAATTTTTATCTTTTGAAATTCCCTCACTGGAATATATTAAATCCGAACTGCAAACAGACCAATTACATGCAGCCATAACAGAAGTTCAATCCAAACTACAAACATTAGAAGACTTTATCAACAATTTACCTTCATCTTCCGAATTAAATGCCATTGCTCGCAGTGTTGCTAGTATTAAATTGCAATTAGAAACTTACGAAGATTTTGGAAAGATACAGGGTACCATAGCTCATATTGAAGATACTTTGACAACCATGAGAAACGAATTGACGAATGTACAGGAAACTCTACGATTTAAGTTGCCAAGCATAACTGAATCTTTAAATGTAATTCAACGACAGATCACAAAATTAGAGAATCTCAACACTGAATCTGAACTATCTCATTTTCACCATCTCATAGACGACATACAGAACAAATTGCAAACATTGCAACAGTCTACCCCTACGCAAGATGACATACTGCAACTTAAAAATGCCTTAACCAGTGTACCATCTGCTACAGAATTAGATGTAGTTAAGCAAGCTTTAACCTCACTTCAAAACACAGTATCCAATTTACCCACTTCCCAAAAGATGAGATCTGTAAAAAGAGCAGTAAATAGAATATTGAAGTCGGAGGACATTAAGAATATTCAAGCAGAAATTGCTATAATTAAAGACACTATTGCTACTTTGCCTACCAATCAGATTGTGAATGAATTACATGCATTGTTTGTAGAAATCAGAAGGCAGGTATTCGATCTTACAAACCAGAGCCCTAAATTGAAACTTGTAGAAAGTTTACTGGAGATTACTTCCAACATTAGAGAACAAATTGCTACCCTCGAAACAAGTCAGGAATAAGCTTTATCAGGTTTCACATCAGAATTTCACGCTATCAGAAAACAATTTAAACAATTGTTTGTCGATGTAAAAATCAAACCCAGCTACGATGAAGTGGTACGCACCATAAACGAATATCAAGAAACGGTGTTAAGCAGATTAGACCATCTCGAATTACGTCATTTTTTCACCGCTGAGATAGTTAGACTTGAGAGTGTACCAAATGTACGAGGGCATTGGACTTATGTTAATGCAGTAAATATTTACAAAATGTACCATTACAGTCAGTCTCATGAATTTTTCCTTGATGAAATTAAATTTTTAAAATTTGTGTTATGTGAAGAAAGGAAAGCATGTGGTATACCAAATTTCACTATTCAGAGAAAAGATGGTGTGTACAGAGCACTACAGATACCTATTGCACATTGGGATGAATCTGCAAATAAATATTATAAAATAAATAAGGATCAAGAATTATCTGTTTTCCCTGTGCAAGATAATGACAAATTATTATTTGAAGTGAAACAATTATACCCCAAGGATAATCCATTTTATGTCATATTTTCTCATAGAATCCGATGTCAAGACAAGACATAGTTAATGAATTACACAGACCAGCTCGTTGTAACTACAAACGACTGAGTGTGGTAACGAAAGGTGTAAATGATTTGTTTCAGGCTGATCTGATTGAGATGCCCCCCCAAGGGGGACTTTAAAAAAATTGGATAAGTTAAATTCAGGTTACAAATATATGCTTACAGTTATTGATACCTTTAGCAAATATGCATGGGCTGTTCCCTTAAAATCCAAAACTGGTACTTGTGTTATCGAGGCTTTTAAGTCGATATTTAGTGAGGGAAGGCTACCAAAATATTTAGAGACAGACAGAGGGAAAGAATTTTACATTTCTACATTTGCTAAGTTAATGCAACAACATAATATTAAATATTATTCTACATACAGTGATCTGAAAGCTAGTATAGTAGAACGATTCAACAGAACATTAAAAAATCGCATGTGGAGACAATTTACTCTACAGGGCAATTATAAGTGTTTACAAATTTTACCCGAGCTAGTTCATGATTATAACAATACAGTACACAGTACTATTCACATGAAACTTGCTGAGTTAACAAAATCTGGTGAGCAACGATTGATTTCTACTATTTATTACCAAAAATAAGCATACACTACCAAGAAGCCAAAGTTTAAAATAAGGGATCAGGCAAGGGTCAGTAAATATAAACAGTTATTCGAGAAGGGTTTTACTAAAAATTGGAGTACGGAGTTATTCTCAGTGGTTCAAGTTTTACCAGGGATTAGAAATACATATATCATAAAAGATAATCATAACAAATTTAGAAAGGGAGATTCTATGAAGAGGAACTTAGTAAAACAAAATACCGAGATACATATCCAACCGAGAAAATATTGAAGAGGAAAAATAATAAATTTTATGTGAAATGGTTAGGTCTGCCAGAAAAAAGTTGGATAGAAGCAAACCAGGTGATTCTTTGACACCAACATGGAATGTGGTAAAGCGTTTACCAGATGTAGTGGAAACTAATAAAAAAAAATGGAGAGTTGTTACCTGAAAACATAAGATGCCACATTGCAGGAACATCCGGTTGTGGAAAAACCACTTTGCTGGTTGATAATTTCTTGCTTGCCCCCAATTGGCTAGATTGGAAAAATAGACACTTGTATGTGTTCTCAAAACGTTTAGAACAACCGAAATACCAACAACTCATGAAGCTGTACGAAGGACTGGGCATAGCTACATTTGCATCAACAATAAAACTTCTCGACCAATGTTTGAAAAATTCTGTTGTGGTGTTCGATGATGTTATTCTGGAAAATCAGAATGAAATTATATTTTTTTTACACGGGGTCGTCACAAAGATATAGACTGCTTTTATTTAGCTCGAACGTATTCCAAAATGCCCAAACAATTACTACGAGATAATACAAACTTAATCTGTTTGTTTCGTCAAGATCATACTAATTTGAAACATGTATACGATGATTATGTGGGAGGAGACTTAAATTAGAACCAATTTTTAAAATTCTGTTCATCTTGTTGGAACAGCGACGATTTTGGATTTGTTACTATCGACATGACTCGTAAACCTAACAATGGTAAATTCAGAAATAAAATCAACGACTTTTTAAACGTTGAAACGATATAAAATAACCATTAATCAAAAAAATAAATATGACAAAACATAAAATAGAAGATTACGAGAGTACTTGTCCAAACGTTTCAAAGGTTGTAAATTAGATAATCGAGGTTTTTATGAACAACACAAGCGTCAAGGCCAACCTATTATCGATGCAATCAGTGGTCTTGGTAAAGAGATTATGGGTGTGACAGAACAAAATAAAAATCTCATCAATGAATTGGTACTTCTTACTTCTAAAAATTATGCAGATTTCCCTCCAAATCCAATATCCAGCATCCACACTCTTCTGATACTCAAGGAACCACCTGTATCACCTGCTAAAGCAGCTATAGAAGAAGCAGAGAAAATCGAGTTAGGTCCCCTGGCAAGAAGGGATTATTTGAGTACAGGAAAATTCGAAAAAGATGAGGTGTTTGGTTTGTATGCAACTATGGAGCATAATGAAGGTGTGGTATGGAAAATTGGCAAGTCTAAAGTTACATTCGAAAGGGATAACATAAAAATTAATTTGGGTGGGAGAAACAGCTGGTCCAGATATCCTAGTACCGTAGGACTATGGGAGCTCATTACCAAAAAACAACCAAGAAATTTTACAGAAGATCATTATCAAAGTTACTCTGAAATTTTGACACTCTCTGATGCTCTGTACCAAAATAACGATGCCAGTCAAAAGCGAGTGAAATCGAGCAGTGGTGATAAATAGAAAAATCTTATCAAACCCATCTGGGACCAACTCAAAACCGGTAGTGGTATCAAGAAATACAATACTCTACCTAAAGAATTTGTGTGGGTAAACGATGTTAGAAAACTCAGATTGATTGCTGGTTATAGCAGGGGAAGAAAATGCTGGGAACAACTTCCATAATGAGAAAATGGGTATTATAAATATGATCAGTGACAAACTAGCTTATTTCATTGTAAACGATCCCAAAGGTATAGGATACTTAATAAAAATTATCAATACTTTACCTCCTAAATTCTGGAATATATCAGAGGGTCGAGGTTTGGTGAATGATATCATTAACAAACTTCCATTCGAATTACACGTACAGTCAGAGAAAAAATTACCTGGGCCACGGGACGTAGAATTTCGTAACGTCTTAAAGCCTGTTGTTTATGCAACCCAAATAACAAAATATTCGCTTAAGTTTGCCTGGTGATTCTGAGTTCTCGGGAAGGATTGAGCTTTGATTGCATGAGTCACATGACTCGTGCTCCAACCACAACAAACAGATGGGTGCTACGAGGCCTCCAGAAGAAAATTTCAGGAACTGGTTTCTTGACAAGACCTACTCGTAAGGAAATACTATTCTTTCGAGTGATATTAGAGTCATTGTCAAGAAGGTTCGCTGAATGATGGTTCTCATCACAGGCCACATGCCACACGTTAATTGTTTAAGTCCAGTTCATGCAATGGACCTACAGATTAAAATGGGATCCGAACCAAATGCCTCTCTATTTGGTATTGAATTCGGAAGCCTTTCATTACATGGCGAAGACGTTACCACTACGACATCAGAGAGGCAATGGAACCCGTTGAGAAAGAGATAAGCGAAAATTGCTACGTGACAAACCATATTTGCCCGTAAATTTTAAAAATAAGACAATATTTTGTACTGACAGTTTCGAACCGTGGGAGAGGCATATATTTTTTTGTACCATCGTCCATTTCACGAGTTTATAATTCTTCCTCACCGACACGAGTAACGCGAGTGGTAGAAGAAAAGCGAAGTAAAATAACTGAAACAGAAATAAAAGGAAAAAGCGAAATAAATTTTATTCATACTATTCTGCAGTCACTTGAGTTGCATTCACGGGATGCTATCTTTAACGAGAGCCGTGGTCTCTTCCTTGTCTTTTTCGCTTCCTTTGTGCTCTTGCTTCCCCCTGTCACGATTGGTCTAAAACTAATTAATGCGACGTTAATTAAACAATCCAAACAACGAAACAATGCACAATCAACTGCACAAAACAACATTCCAAATGTTTTCGAATCGGAAAACAATTGAGATGCTGTAAAATGACTTAAGATGCAGTAATAAAGTGGGAATTTGATACCATATAGAATTAAATCGGTGGAGATGTTCGATTTGATTGGATGTTTGTTATTTAGATTTGCTATTCTTTCACTTTTGGCAAATAGCGACGATGAAGATGAGTGATGCTATGATGAAATTGATGAAGGGACACTTACCAAGGACACCCACGCCCAAGTCGAGATTCTAACCAGGGACCCATGGCATCGTAGCGCGCTGTGCTAACCACTCCTCCATGGAGTGGTCATTATACCATATTTTGTGTGCTCAATTGGGATCAATCAATGGAATGAATAGGCATATTATATGATTAATAAATTCATATCATAATACCACGTCATATTATTCGGCACGAAGTAACATCAGATACATTCAATCTTGCATTTTTGCCTTTCAACTAAGTCTTTGAATTCAGGTTAATCACAACAATAAGATAAATTATTAAGCAAATCATAGTGAATGTAGGATATTGACAGTTATTACGAATTACCTGACAGAAACAACATTAAGCAGGCTCATTAAGTGATTGACATTCGATATCGTCGCCAAAGTTCCCGGGTTTGAGTACCGTCCTTGTCGGGGGTGTTTGATTATTTCGTCATCAATTTCATGTAATGGTCACTCGTCCTTATCGTCGCGATTATCAAACAGGGAATAAAAATTATAAAAATAAATACGATTTGTACGAAATCTCCTACAAAACCGGAATATATAAAATACATGTATATTCATTCACATACATTTTCGATTTCTATATTTAACTAATCGAGACCGAGAACGGGAGAGCAATTTTCAATTCGACAAACCAAGAGACGGAGACAATGTCAAGTCTCGTTTCTTCTTGGCACCTCCGTAATCGAGTTGTTCTGTTTGTCATTGGTTTGTATTGGCAATTATTGTCATTATTCTTCCCCTGCAGGTAAACCATAACGATGAATTATGATGAAATGAAGCAGATAAAAGGGCAAGAACAAGAAAGTCATGCCTGTTCGGGACTCCAACCCAGAACCTTATGTAACGAGATTTGAAATTCTGGAGAAGGCGTCCGTGTTTCGCTTGGTTTTCTCTTTCCTCTACTTCTCTTATATTATCATACATGTATAATAAAAATTGATCTGATACGATATGTTGCGATTCATAATTGTGCTGGTTATATGCTACAGATGCGAACTCCAACCTGCAATATAGTATTCCCTTTTGTTTCGTATGTGGTTGAACATGAAATTTTCTTACACTGTGACAATTTCTTTCTTAGTTTTGGTTTGGTGCACAGATATGCTAATCTGGACTGGACCTTCAGTTTAAAGTGGGATACTAACCACTATGTGCATCCACTGTGTATCAAAGCCGGGATCCACTGATTACAAGGCGACGACGTTACCACTAAGACATCGAGGAGGCCCCATGACAAAATGTTATTCACTCGATCTCTACCATAATTTATTTCAGCATTTACATTTTCGTTTTCTTCTTTCCTTTTGTTAACTACTCTTATACAACTCTTTTTACGTCTTCGAATTTCTTCTTGTTTCAGGAAAAAATAATACATGCAGGCTGTATAAAAATCCCCCGTTCAAATAGATAAAACGTTCACTCTCTAGAACTAATTTACATGTTTATCACTAACGTAACCATTAGGAAGGAAACTATTGAAATGTTAACTGATATAACTGCAGATGAAACAATACTTACAGCCACTAACGAAATATCTATTCTTGTGTAGCCTCACAGACAACAAGTATCTGGTGAGTCATTCACTCTTGCTGACTACGGGCGAAGGTCACTGAACTAAAGGGTGGTGGCAAGCAAGCAGGCTTCTGCTCTACCAAAGACGAGGTCACGTGTTCCAGTTATCAATGGCGTACGAAATAAGGAGGAACACAGCTATCTGGCGTATGTTTTGGTCCCGTCATTGCACGTAGAACACTTTATCGTCGTGGCCTTGAAGTTCCCTCAGGGCACTCCTACGTAAAGGCTTCTCAGCTAGAAGGATATCTTCCCCATTAAGTGGAGGAAAAGTGGGTGCGTATAGAGGTCCTTCAACTTTCGTATTCTTCTTCATTTCAGAACGCGTGCTGTATCGTCGACATAATTCAATCTATCCATTATAGGTTTTAGGTTCTGTTTCTGTTCGGTAATTTCACATTGTCTTCCTGCTTATGTTATTCGTGACGAAGGTTCTGGATTCAATAATCTGGACAATAACGGGATTGTGTTTGTTGGTTGATTTGGTGTCTTAAGTCCACTTTATGTCCTGTTAGGCTAATCGTGAATGGACCTACAGTTTAAAGGGGGATCCGAACCACTATGTTCCTCCACCGAGTATCGAACCCGGAATTACAAGGCGCCCACGATCCCACTGCGCCATCGGGGATTGTGTTCGAAACGAATGAATCAAATTTGAGTGATATGATATGCAACCATTGTAAGACTGTTGAAGGAAAAGCTATGGGAAATTGCAAGTTTTTCTACTGCAGACAGGAAACCATAAACATGGAAGAGAAGCTTATATTCTATGAAACCTGACGCTATGTGCTCGAATACTGGCTAATAATCCATAGAGGCATAGCAACGTTAAACAACCTATTATATGATACATATAGGTTTAAAAAGTTCGAAATACAAAGATTGTGTGCGCCTCACTGATGGCGTAGTGGTAAGGCCTTGTAATCAAGGGGTCTCGGGTACGATACCAGGTGATAGCACATAGTGGTTCGGATCCCACTTTAAACTGTATGCACTTCAGATTAGTCTATCTGTGCCGGTGACTCAGTTGGTAACGCGTCTCACTACCATGCTATAGGCCCCGGGTTCGATTCCCGGCCGGTTCAAGCCCGGGAACTTTTCTAACGTTGGAAGCGGCCCCAGTGCCCACCCAGCGTCGAATGACATGGGTACCTGGGGGAAACCCTGGGGGTAAAGGCGGTCAGGGGCGTGATGCTGATCACATCACCACCAGTCACGAACGAATCAAGAAAGTGTGGGGCGTTACCCCCACACCCCCTATACGCCTTCATGGCGTAGCGCCAAGCACAGGTGAGCACTTTACCTTTTTTTTTTTTTTTTGCATAAAGTGGACTTACAACAAAATTTAAACTTGCGATAAAGATTATGATAAGGTATTAAAGAATTGGGTCTAACACATTTTTTTTATTGTTTACCAATGATATTGCTAACTAATATTCTTAATTTCAGTTTCAAGATGAAATCGGCTATGAAATAAAAGGAGTGGGTTCATATTTCTGTTACGAAATCCCACTTTTGTAGTAGACCTTTGCCACACTAAGATGTGACATAATAAACAAATCTGAGACACTTTCAAAGTATTAAATTGCTATCTACGTATTTGGGAACAATCTTTCAATATAATACTTTTTTGGACGCGTCAAATCATAGTATTTAATTCCTGTTTTAGCAGCTTTAAGAAACCTGATTTGGGGGGGGGGATTACAAATGTCCTTTCTGCTCCCGTCAAGTTACGCCTGTGACGAACAGGAATTCAAAGTAAAAGACTGTCCCGACTAAATCGGGAGACACGTCTGATAGATTTACAATTGGGAAAATCATATAATTAAGCGTGTAGTTGAAAACAACCTATTTTCATATATTGCATGCAGCTCTACTTTTTCTGCAATGTGGATCAAGAACTGGGGACGTGGAGAAGCAAAACACTCCACGTAACCTATAGTCACGTGACCCTCTTTGCTTTCCTGTCATGTTGACCTTCGCGTGGAACACATTTCTCGGTGTTAAGACAGGCAAAATCACCCGATCATCGAAGGGTGCAATATGTGTTGCCTATCCTCCTGCATTACTTGCTCCTATTAAAGCCTTATGGGGAAGAACTTTTTCCATGACTGTACCTGGTTACCAATACTGTGGTCCGGGGACAAAACTTGAATAAAGGTTAGAAAGAGGAGACAGGGGTATTAATCCTCTAGATGCAGCTTGTAAAGAACATTACATTGCATACAACACACACAAAGATCTGGATGATCGTCATGTGGCTGATCAAAAATTACAAGAGACTGCATTTGGAACATTAACCAGCAAAGATGCATCATTAGGTGAACAAATAACAGCATTGGGTACAACTATTGCTATGAATACAAAACAAAAATTAGGGTGGGGTTTGTAATAAATAAATATATAATATAAATACCTTGAAAAATAATAAATAATAACAACAACATGAAGCCAAAAGGAGTTGTGTACCAAATACCATATTACAATCTTAAAAATTTAAAAATAAATTCAATTTTAACTAAAAAACAACAAGAAAAGAAGAAACAATGTATAGCTAAAGGTAATGGAATGAAATTATTACTCAGTACCAGGGAGTCGTAACGTAACGAAATGGAACGGTATTTTCAATTACGGTTTCCGTTACGTTAGAACCAGAAACAGAATAACTTTTTTCGTGAACAGAAACGTTACCTCAGGTATATGAACATTACGTTACAGGTGTGCATAACGGTACCGAACCATAACTGATCTCTAAAGGAGTAGGTCTTCACGTGACACTTTAACGTTACATCCATTGCCGGCAACCAGTAACGTTATAGGGTAAGAAAGAGGTTCGTCACGTATTGACTAGTAACTTTAGTGTGTGTGGAAAGTGATAGTAACGTTACAATTAACCAGTAACTTAATTGAGGTCACGGCTGTAAAAACGTTACACTCCTTTTTTCAAAGCAGCAACGTTATTTATAGCTGGTATGATACAGACGTTCCGATGTGCAATACCGTGTCCGATGCCGTGTTCCGGAGAGAATAACATAGGTCTCTCGTATAATTGTGCTCGTTACTTTTGTAACGTTACAGTTCTTTTCCTCCACAAAAGTCTGTTTCGAAAAAGTGATACACATATCCGTTACGAATAGCAAATACCGTTATCGAAGGCGTTTTCGAAGAAGCCTCATAATTATGATCGGCAGCATACTAACATTACAGTACTTTGACCCCTTGAAAGTCACTAAGTTATAATACGTATTTTCGTTTTGGATGTCAGTGAAAAAATTAAATTGTAAAACAAAACGTTTGAAAACATCCGTAAACAAGATTCGGCGTGACAAAAGTTCTGGTTATTGGAATTTACTTATTAACTATGTATTTATCACAAATATATTTCTTTTCTGCATACTTAATCGCTTTATGTGAATTTGTTCTAATTTGATTATTTATGCTAGATGAATTTTAACATGTACGTTCACTTTATACGATAGCAAAACAATCGTTTGTTGAGGGAAAACGTTTATATCTATCTATCTCTATCTCTCTCTCTCTGTTTACATGTATTACATCATTTTTTTAAAAAAATACAGTTGTTTGGCGATGAGAATGATTCGTGCTTAGATTAAGTTTTGAAGGACGAAACATAAAGGACCAACCATGGTGGAGCCAAAAAAATCATCCGTGCCACGCGTTCGTCCACCTAAGCGAGAGGCAAGCTTTCTCCTATCGGAAGACGAAAAATAATTGCTTGTTGCGCGACCTTGAGAAGGCGAACCGAACTGATAGCAAGCAGCAGCACCATGCAAAATCGGAAAATCTGAATCCTGAAACTTTGTACACGTGCTCTTCGATCACGAAGCATATGAGTAGACAACGCCTTGGGGCTATATGAAAGGCACTTTTGGCAAGTAGAAAATGCGTAGACACGAAATGTTAGATGGAATTGTTGTACGAAACAAACGAAACCGCGTTTGTGCAACTGGTCTGTAGCTACACAGGGCCATTGGACTCTCAAGAAGGCAAGAATTGTATGGAAAGTGATTCTCAAAACTAAGCGAATAAAAGGACAGTATATTTTATCATTTACAAGGGCCCTCATCCGCTTACAATTTTGAAAATTACTTTCAGTAATTCTTGTCTTCTTGGACAGGAGGTGCATTAAACTTTTTGGTGTAGAAACAGACAGAACGCCCGCCTACCTACCACGTTTGAAAAAAGAGCATAGACAGACAAGAAAGTAATTTTCAAGACCGCAAGAACGGCAGTCGACATGGACATTGAGCAACGTGTGACTGAGAAATACAATCGGAACAAAGGACAAGATTATTCAAGAAACAGTAATTTTATAAAACTTCCTATCATTAATTCAGTTCTCCTTTTATCCTCTTTTGTTTGTTATACTTTTGTATTATTCATGTTTTATATCGCTTTTCTGCCACTTGTAGATAATCGCGACGATGAAGATGAATGATGATCATATTAAATCTATGAAGGGATGCTTACAAAAAAAAACAAAAAAAAACAGCCATGCCCAGATGTCTACTCGAACTTGAAATGTTTGGTACCGAGTGTATGAGTGGATCACTAAACGACTTCGGCCTTCGAGGCTACGGTTTCAGTTTGCAACATGCAATATAATTACGTTTCTACTACTCTGAATTGACCAAAGCATGTGGTATGTATCCTTCATTTTACTTAAAAAAACCCCTTGATACATGAGATACTACAAATAATTTCAGGCATACCCTCGAATTCTGATTGCCTAGCACTTTTTTTTTAAACTAAGTAATGAAGTGACGTTTATATTCATATTAGGCCTACGACTAGCTCGAACTAAAAACTCTTGTAAAATACTGTATATGTTATCATTGTGAAGTGAGGAACGTCATATTTTGCTAAGAAAATATGTATGAAAATTATATTTGTAGCTACTATTTGAAGAATTCAAATTATTATTATGATGGAATTTCAACTTACGTATTATACTCTGCATATAATGTGTTATCGGAGAGGAGTTTTTGTCTCGCAGTCAAAATATTTTTAGTTGAGGAACTCGAGAGTAAGTTGGAAATATATAATGACCCACTTTGTGGTGTGCTGTTCGATTAATCAGAATTGGAGTGAGAGAAATCTGTAGTTATGTTCATTCAACACGTCAATTTGTAACTGTGAATGCAAGTTTTCTTTGATTTAGCAGGAAATCAGTCTGCTTTGTTGTAAGTAATAAATGGAAATATATATATTTTCTGCTCGAGTAGGAATCCGCAGCCGTTATCCAATCAATCAGTTTCTGTGTGTGAAACTTCTATCTAGGAAAGCTACATACAACATAATAACAGCAGCTTCAAAATAACCTATCCATTCTTGTCATGCCAAGTAATGTTTGATTTTGATTTTTTATATTTAACTTTGGTTTTATGCCTCTTCTGGCTAATCGCGAATACGAGGATGGGTGATGAAATGACAAAATTGATGAAAGGACATCACAAAGAAAATAATGCACAGGCTGTGATCCGAACTCGGAACCTGTGGCGTCGTATTTCACTGTAGTAGGTGAAACCCAACGTTCTGGCGCAGCCCTTTGACCTACTTTTGAAATGACTTACGACATTTTCCTATAAGGCTGTCTCCCCTTACGATGTTTTCCTGTAAGGCGTACGTTCTAGCAACGCCCATTGACCTACTTTTGAAATGACTTACGACATTTTCCTATAAGGCTCTCTCCCCTTACGGCGATCGTCTGTCCCTCAGTGTAATCTACTACGACCTGCTAGGATTTTTTTAAACGACCTGTGTGGGACCTAATAGGCTTCTGCTACGATGTTTTTTAAACCTAACGGGGGGCCCTCTTACAATGTGGCCCACTGCTACGATTTTTTTAAAACCTAACCATGTTTTGGGCCCCTGCTACGATGTTTTTCTGTAAAAATTGCTCCTCATGATGCAAGAATTGTATTGTAGCAGTATTTGAAATCGACTGTGCTGTGTGAAGGGGGAAAAATCTTCGTGTTCAGTGACCTACTTTTGAAATGACTTACGACATTTTCCTATAAGGCTGTCTCCCCTTACGATGTTTTCCTGTAAGGCAGCGATCGTCTGTCAATGGGCCCTCAGTGTAATCTACTACGACTGCTACGACCTGTGTGAGACCCTCCTACGATGTGGCCCCCTCCTGCGATTTTTATTTTTAAATAAGTTACTTGAAAAAAACATTAGTTCTGTCTATCAGCGCGACAATGGGCAGTTGGTGTGGTATAGAATAATTGATTAAAAAAAATACTGTATATTAATTGTGTATTGCTTTGAATTCCAACCAATTTAAGTAATAACCATTTAGCATATAACCACTTTCCCAAATCCAAATTACTTTTTAAATGGTAAAATTCTACTTATTTAATGAACCTACATAGAATCTGGGGGGTACCCATTCCAAAGAAGAAAACTAGCAGATACTTCTTTGGAATAGGTACCTCCCAGATTCTGTGTACGAACTTCAAACCTAATATTTTACGGGGGTAAAAATAATGTAAAAAAGAAGAAGGGTTGTACGCCAAATGACCCCCACTCAAATTGATTGAAATTCCAAATAATAACCAATTTAAGAAAATTGTTAAAACCCATTACATTCAAGCAGATGCGGTACGGAAGATTTGAGTACAGATTGGTAATTTGGATCAAGAATGAAATAATTACATAACATTCGATGTGAAAGCAGTATAGCTGAAGATGTCCACAATTCAACATTAAAAGTGCCCTTTTTTGGTTTTTGTTTGTCATATAGAAATGTAAGTTGCGTGTAAAAAAAATATTGTGGTGATCAAATTCAAAATCCGAATATTGGCTGGGATCGACAAGCAAGCGAAAATTTGTAAAGAGAATAACATTAATTTCCCTATGACGAAATAAAAAAAAAACTTAGCCAAATCTATCACCGAAAGCTCAGAAATAGGATGTTCCAAGGAGAGAGAATCATCGAATAATTTGAATTTCTTAGAGAGAAAATTAGGAATTTCCAAAATCTCGCGGGTAGAAATTGTTTGATGATTTTTAAGATACTGTTCAAATTCAAAGGCTAGTTTAAATTTGAAATTCAGCACAGGAGAAGAATTTTTTTTAATCTGATCTATTTTATGTATATAGATGTGGCGAAGAAGCAAAAACATCAAACAAATACATTCATGTATTTTTTTCGATTTTACAAATAACCTCATCAATATTTTTCCACTGATCACAAAACACACTCCAACATGCACTATGACCACGAAAGGGGACGACCAAAATAATAATGTACATGTAAAAAAATTACGAAAATATGCACTGTAAGGGTCAAATTCCACGATCCCCTGGAAGAACAAGCATTGAAGATTTATCTTATCTTGAATAGAGAGGTGAATTTTGATCTGTGGCGCGTAAAAATTAATTAATTCTGAAAAAAAATTGTTTATAAACAAAATAGATATGTGTGTGGTATTCTTCACATACAAAATAATTTTATTTTAATTAGCAGACCTACACTTGGCTAAACTACACCGAGGGAAGACGTTTTGACCAAGTTGTTGTTTTTGTTCATGATCATGTACATAACTTAATCATTCACTATATTTAAAATCTAACATAAAATTTTTACAGTTTACGAATGAGTCTTGCAAGTGCATACAGGGGAGTATGCGAAATAAATTAGAAATTATTTTTTGCCTCATTCAACATCATAAGAATTGAATAATAAAGTGTATTTATGGGTGGATACAAATTCCCTCTATTCTCAAATTTGTCACCTGTGAAAACAAAAAAAATTGTCTGGGAGTATAATGCTAGTAGTATAGTGTCCCCGGTTCACAGCCCGAAAATGGCGCTCGGTGGCGCTCGCAGTGTTACCAACTCCTTACTTGAAAAAATCACCAAGGTTTTTGTTTTTGGGTATAACCTAACCTCAAGCAAGGAGCTGGCAACACTGCTTGAGGCTTTTCTCGCAGTGTGGCCAACTCCTCACTTGAAAAAATTACCAAGGTTTGTTTTTGGGTCTAACCTAACCTCAAACAAGGAGCTGGCAATACTGCTTGAGGCTTTTCTCGCAGTGTAGCCAACATCTTACTTGAAAAGTCACTATGGTTTTTTATTTGGTCTAACCTAATCTAAAGCAAGGAGCTGGCAATACTGCTTGAGGCTTGTCTTGCAGTATTGCCAACATCTTACTTGAAAAGTCACCAAGGTTTTTGTTTTTGGGTCTAACCTAACCTAAAGCAAGGAGCTGGCAATACTGCTTGTGGCTTTACAGTGCATAAAGCAATTTGCCAACCTACTGGTACTTTTGCCTTAGCTTTTTACAAAAAAAAAAAAAAAGAGAGAGAGGGAAGAGTTAAACAACCGATAGTGTTGCTAATATTTACCTACAGCTTTTTTTTACATGGCAAGGGCTTAGCCAAATTTATATACTGGCGTAACATACACTGGGCAAGAGAGCCGGCAACAAATATATACTGCCGTAGTAGTATCAAAATGTGACTCCCACTGCAACTCTGATTTCTTGACCAAACGACCACAAAAAACCTCAAAAACTCACTTTCTCTCCCCGTTTCGCGCCTCATTTATTACGCTGATGATGTTTCACGGCGCAGAAAAGCAGTAATGAGTGAAAGATGAGCTCTCATCCTCTCATCCTCTCATCCTCTCATCCTCTCATTCTTGAAGTATGAATGCACCTTATCGTAATCTTCCAAGTCTCGGGGACACCAATGTTTGTATATCGTGACCTTTGTAAACCTCTCTCGGGAACGATGTGGCACACACATGCGCGCGCCTATTTATCTATCATGGGTAGATCATGTTCCGCGCATTTATTTGTTGTGCTGACACAGCGTGATGAGTAAATGCACTTTCTTATTCTTGAAGTATGAATGCATCTTATCGTAATCTTCCAAGTCTCGGGGACACCAATGTTTGTATATCGTGACCTTTGTAAACCTCTCTCGGGAACGATGTGCCACACATACGCGCGCGCGCTGGTGCTTCTTATTATTTTCGTATTGTGATGCAAGCAAAACAAATAATAATTGTTGTTTTTAGGATGCCTGGCCCCTAACCCCGCCAGGGTGCGTGGTGCCCAACCCAAAAAGGTTCTAACGGCTGCGGTTGTAGATTACCGCACCTCTGTAGGGTTTCACGTGTTTTTTTTTTCCCCAAACTTCCATGAAACTCTACAGAGGACCTCCGTAATGCATGCAACGTGTACTAACGACTCTAGTGTTATTTTGGAGTATGTTAACCCCACCAGCAGTGTTTCCAACTTGTTGTAGCTTTTCACGGTGTATAATTTTTAGCTTTTTATGCTGTACGAATACTGGAAGCTTGACAGTAACAACCAACAGAGTAGGTAAACCTACATCCAGGAACTGGCAACACTAGTTTCTGACAGTGAATTTGAAATAAAATATTAAACAAAATACATGAGTAAGCACTGTGGGTACAAATAGTACCAGTGTTGTGCCCCCCAACTCCAACTAGGCAACTGGGGGAAATAATTGTACAACAATTTGAACCTAATTGTACAATACTTGTACCTAATTGTACAACATACATATACACAGACATAAAAGAGGGAGCCTTCTCGCAACTTACTTCATGTACAATTTATATGATTTTACAACTGTGAAAAGAAAAGCATATGTGTTCCGTATGCACACATCTATTCTTATTTTTCGAAGTTGAATGAAAACAGATGTTTTTACGTTCTCGTAATACTAACCTTGCTCCACTGATTTTAAATTGCTTCCATCCGCTTTTTTTTTGTGTTATTTCCGTATGCACGCAACATTCGCTTTCAATAGTATAATGAAACACAGAAGGAGTGTTAGTATAGCAGGCTCCGAGTTTACAATTTATTAAATTAAACAATAATTTATGTAAGAATATACTTGTACTTACCGAACACAAAATAATAAAAACACATGTGAATGTTTGCGTGTGTTCATGTTATATGACGACTGAGTAAAAAAAATAATGTTGACTCCCCGAAAGATAAAGTTCCTAGTTCGACATCAGATGCATGCAAATTTTATGTTTTGCTCTCCAAAACTATCAGCGCCATCTATTAGCAAACAATAGAAATAAAAAGTAGGTCAAATTTTTTCAACACCCAAACATTTTAAACGTCTTCAGCTAGATCGTGGCAATAGCGGTGTTAATATTTCCAGCTCTCTACCCCCCTCTCACCGGGCCTCCTCCCCTATGGCGCAGTGGTAGCCTTGTATTCAAGGGTTTGATACTCGCACAAGTGGTTTTTGAAACTGTAGGTCCAGCCCCGATTAGTCTTACTTACAGGGGGCTCTTGTAATGCCACGGGGGCGAAAAAACATGCATACTTCTGTTTTTCCACATGTATGTATGTATGTATGTATGTAACGCGATTTGTGTGGGGGCCAAAATTTTGAACTTACGGCTTAATTAATCTGCATGAATGCTTAATGTTTGATTTTTTTATTTCTAGTTTGACATGAGATACACACAATTTTTATTTTTGAAGTACAGTTAATATTACCTAGTTTGGGTTAAGCTGTAACATACAACTAGCGATCGACACGACCACCTGACACACAGACAGAGAGAGTGTGAGCAAATTCAAAGTGTGATCTATTGTGAACTAAACTAACCTCATTCACCCACCCACATATAGTCTTACAGGTAACTCAAAAAGCAGAAAGAAGTATATAGCATGACAGGTCGATCTATTGTAAACTAAACTAACCTCACTCGCCCACCCACATATAGCCTTACAGGTGACTCAAAGGCAGAAAGGCAGCTATATCACTTGTAAGGGCCAACACACAAGATCTATTGCAAACTAAATTAACCTACGACATAAGCCATGGACACATCTTCCAGATAGGGTATAAGCAACTCACCTCTTGCAATTGTATAACGGGGAAAATTAACCTACAGCTGGCAACACTGTTTGAGTTGTTTTCGACGAGCCAAACTTATATTTTGCAAATAGGCTCTACAGCTAGAAGCTTGAAACATATATCTTCGCAGATTATGCCAATTTACCTCATGTAAAAATATTACCTAGTATGGTTAAGCTGTGACATACAACTAACGATCGACACGACCACCTGACACACATACGGAGAGAGTGAGACAGCTTATACGCAATATATTCCTACACATGTACTGGGTTTAAAAGGTAACTTGCAACAACTATTTCACTCACTCCCTATCAAAATCTCCTAACCACATGTTTTTGATACTTGGCGCCAGAACATGGTGGTTTTAGACTGTAAATTCAACCCGATTATTCTATTTGTGCATGATGCCTGCATTTGGAATATTTTATTCTTGGCATACGGTATTTTGCGTGCTCCAGTAATCTTGCGCTCGATTCACGGAAGCTATGACGTGTATTTCCTGTTTTGCGAACATGCGAGAATTTTTCACAATAGATAATATATTGCAAGAGCGAGTTGTTTGTGTATATAAATCTAGTTTTGGAAATGGACGTGAATATAATGTCAAAAATTATTGCATAACTTAAAAATATTGATATTTATTGCACTAGCAAAGGTAAATGTGGAATGGCCCGGCTCCTCAGCTGTTAGGTTAAACACCATAAAAATTTTATTACTGATAGCAAGCATTCTCATATCGACAAAACAGATCTAGTAATGAGCTGTCTTGCAAGTCTCCCGAGTGAAGGAATATGATGCCACTATAAACTGTAAACAAGATATGCAGTCCCTCGCATGAGATGTACGAGGCTTATGAACCTCGACCTATAGAGTTGTACAATGGATGGTTTTTTTTAAGCATAGCGGTGTTTTCGCTTATTTCAATGTCATCGAGCGGGCATGTAAAGAAGGGGAGAGAAAAAAAAGGGGGGGGGGTTATAACGGATAATTCATATTTCGATTTCAATACTTTTGCTAGTCACGATTCACCTGCTATCTAGAAGGACACTGGACGATGGCTAAAAGCGAGTGAAGGAGAGAAATGTTATTTTTTTAATTTTTTGATTGTGTGTGATGAAATAGTTTTAGATAATAATAGTAGGCTAATAGAATTGTAGAAAACGGCTGTATCGTGATGCGAGGCTGAAAGCAATTTCGAAAGCAGTCTCGGGCATCTTCGCGTTCAGCCAACAAGGAAAATGCACATGGAGGGCGCAACGGTATTGTCCATGGATGGTTTTTCTGAATAAACATACATATCAGTTTTTGCAGTCTCCAGATGGGACCGGAGCTTTTGTTTTGGTTGGACAAGGGGGTTCAGATAAATGCATGGACATCAAAATAAAAGAAAAAAAATTTACTCCACTGCTCACATGTATTGAGTCTTCCAATAACACACCTCGCGGGGCGTACCTACATGTATGCAAAATATAGTTAATGTCTTATTTCTCGAACCTGTGGTTTGTAGATTTGCTTTTGTTGGCAACAGAAACAGAAAAAATGGCACCATGTTATTGAATACTGATATGGGTGTACTGTAATCATAACAATTTTTCTAGTTAAAAATCTATGTCGAAAAGCAATGTTGGGTGACTTGTCTGTGTTGGGTCTTATTAACAACTTCACAGCTGTACCTGCACAACTCATCGACTACAAGGCAACAATGTTAGGAAATGTGTGCATGGCTCCGAGAATACAATTTAAAATCACTAATGTGGCATGAACCCCCTCCACTTGTGTGTATTTGAATATGCGAAAATTAGACACTTTGAATAATCGATGAGAACAATCACAAAAACAGGTTGCACCTGTATGACGTGTTCAAACTTCAGACGATTTTTGTTAATCTACAAAAGCCAAGTGTGAACGGAGATTACTAGGAAAATTGGGAAAAGAAAAGAAGCGAGGCTATTTTGGCTAATGGCAACGATGAGGATGAATAATGGTTGTTTTGATAAAATTGACGAAGTCAATATGCCTAGCCTAAAATAAAATTCAACAATTAATGTTAAACATTTGCCACTCTGAAATGGCGACGGCTATCATCATAATATCACTTGTTTCTAACCTGTTAATATTGGCCCTCTCTCTACCCCTCCATAAATTCAATTCGAAAGGCACAATCATTCCAGTTCTTGAATAAGACTCGCATATGCCCTCAGAAAAAAACAAGAGAAGAAATAAATAAATCAAGTTATGTATATTCTTCATCCCCGAACTTTCTTCCACAACACCACACGAAGCCTCGAGTTTCGGATATTGTTGTTGTGCGACAGGATAGGATAGATGAACTGTATGTTTACCGAGGACCAGACGTAATCAAACATTTTTTGAAAAGATAGTTGAAGAGGTTGAGACCATTGGCAGCCTCTTACGCGAATCGAAACCAAATGCTCCTATTATCCAGCGATGAACTTCAATCTCACAATAACATTGAAACGTGTCCGGTGTGCGATCAAAGGTTTTACCGACGAGAACCGGAAAGTAATTTCATCATAATTATTTCACCGGAAACTACATCGGTGGAATCTGTAACATAATGTATTTATGTATGTGTTTGACAATCATATATCACTCACTAGAACAATTTTCACATTGTTTTCACTATGTGAGATGATATTTTATTTATATTTACGATAAAATACAGGTTTGGGTGTAATAACAGTTTTTATTAATTAATTTAGAGATGCATTTTTTATTTGTTGAGTTAATGATTAGGTTAATTCGTTATTTCTCGCGAAAAAAGGAGGGAACCACAGCTGAAAGAAAATACACAACTTGTATTATTGAGGTCAAGAGTTTGTTTTAACATTATTTTTTTTGCACACATAGGCTAATCACGACTCGGGATACGTTTAAAATGGAATTTGAAATATTGATTATGCGACCTGACTGGAACTCGGAATAGGACATACTGATTACAAGACGTCGATATATTACCACTTGGTAAGAAATTGTAGTGTTTCAATTCACACACACACTCACAATTTAAAACAACTAAACTGATCGCAGGCCCAACTGGTGGCTGGCATACACAACTATCCATCCACCAGTCGTCTTCTGGGGCGTGTGTCTCGATGAGTGTCAACAACCTCTATTGTGAAGTAAAATCTGTAGGGGTAACATCACTCTCCAATTACAATGTTGGCAAACTTTCCAACTTCATCGTGAACGACGACAAAGGTATCGGCTACCTGATCAAAATTATCAACACGCTGCCTCCGAGATTCTGGAACGTTGCCGAAGGAAAGGGACTCGTGAACGACATCATCAACAAGTTTTTTTTCGAGATGCATTTACCTGGCTACCAATACTGCGGACCGGGTACCAAACTCGAGAAAAGATTGGAGAGAGGAGACAAGGGTGTGAATCTGTTGGACGCGGCATGCAAAGATCACGATATTGCTTACAACACGCACACGAATTTGGATGCACGTCACGAAGCAGACAAGAAATTGGAGCATGCCGCTTTCAGGAGGGCTATGAGCAGAGACGCTTTTTTGCGAGAAAAAGTTGCAGCATTGGGCACCACCATCGCCATGAACACGAAACAAAAATTTGGATGGGGAATCCTACCTATAGTTATCTTTAACTGGCAACGAGGTGATCTTGGTCAGCACGACGAACCCTCAGCTGTTATAGAAGATATCTGAAACCAGCTTACACCAGTCACTCATAGCTCCCCCAATTTTCTCACGATGGTGGGTTGCTACCGGCCCTATACGTAGGCCGAATAAATTCCGACCAGAGCCGGATTCGAACCTATGCCGTCTCGCAGCGAACAATCTCAAGACGAGTGAACGCCGTAACTCGCTCAGCTACGGAGGAGGACTCTCTCTCTCTCTCTACTTTTTCTCTAATTTTCATCATCATTGTTAAAATTAATCCAAGAGAAAATATATATTTTGTGTTGACATGGGAAATATGCAATAAAAAATGCATGATTAATAGTTAAGGTCAAAATCTAAATAAACAGTGAGGGTGATACACGCAAGCTTCCAGGCATGTGATTTGCACAGAATTAAATATAAAATGAGAGATGGAAGGTTTTTGTTACTATTAGAATTTAAGGACGGAAAATATGTACAGCGAATGAATACTACGTTTGACTAATCGTGAAGATGAGTATCACAGTACGTTTTTTATCGTTCTTATATAAACGTTGAAACGTTTAAGAACGTATAAGAACGTTTACCGAAACGTTGAAACGTTTCGGTAAACGTTCTTATACGTTCTTAAACGTTTCAACGTTTATATAAGAACGATAAAAAACGTACTGTGATACTCATCTTCACGATTAGTCAAACGTAGTATTCATTCGCTGTACATATTTTCCGTCCTTAAATTCTAATAGTAACAAAAACCTTCCATCTCTCATTTTATATTTAATTCTGTGCAAATCACATGCCTGGAAGCTTGCGTGTATCACCCTCACTGTTTATTTAGATTTTGACCTTAACTATTAATCATGCATTTTTTATTGCATATTTCCCATGTCAACACAAAATATATATTTTCTCTTGGATTAATTTTAACAATGATGATGAAAATTAGAGAAAAAGTAGAGAGAGAGAGAGAGTAGTCCTCCGTAGCTGAGCGAGTTACGGCGTTCACTCGTCTTGAGATTGTTCGCTGCGAGACGGCATAGGTTCGAATCCGGCTCTGGTCGGAATTTATTCGGCCTACGTATAGGGCCGGTAGCAACCCACCATCGTGAGAAAATTGGGGGAGCTATGAGTGACTGGTGTAAGCTGGTTTCAGATATCTTCTATAACAGCTGAGGGTTCGTCGTGCTGACCAAGATCACCTCGTTGCCAGTTAAAGATAACTATAGGTAGGATTCCCCATCCAAATTTTTGTTTCGTGTTCATGGCGATGGTGGTGCCCAATGCTGCAACTTTTTCTCGCAAAAAAGCGTCTCTGCTCATAGCCCTCCTGAAAGCGGCATGCTCCAATTTCTTGTCTGCTTCGTGACGTGCATCCAAATTCGTGTGCGTGTTGTAAGCAATATCGTGATCTTTGCATGCCGCGTCCAACAGATTCACACCCTTGTCTCCTCTCTCCAATCTTTTCTCGAGTTTGGTACCCGGTCCGCAGTATTGGTAGCCAGGTAAATGCATCTCGAAAAAAAACTTGTTGATGATGTCGTTCACGAGTCCCTTTCCTTCGGCAACGTTCCAGAATCTCGGAGGCAGCGTGTTGATAATTTTGATCAGGTAGCCGATACCTTTGTCGTCGTTCACGATGAAGTTGGAAAGTTTGCCAACATTGTAATTGGAGAGTGATGTTACCCCTACAGATTTTACTTCACAATAGAGGTTGTTGACACTCATCGAGACACACGCCCCAGAAGACGACTGGTGGATGGATAGTTGTGTATGCCAGCCACCAGTTGGGCCTGCGATCAGTTTAGTTGTTTTAAATTGTGAGTGTGTGTGTGAATTGAAACACTACAATTTCTTACCAAGTGGTAATATATCGACGTCTTGTAATCAGTATGTCCTATTCCGAGTTCCAGTCAGGTCGCATAATCAATATTTCAAATTCCATTTTAAACGTATCCCGAGTCGTGATTAGCCTATGTGTGCAAAAAAAATAATGTTAAAACAAACTCTTGACCTCAATAATACAAGTTGTGTATTTTCTTTCAGCTGTGGTTCCCTCCTTTTTTCGCGAGAAATAACGAATTAACCTAATCATTAACTCAACAAATAAAAAATGCATCTCTAAATTAATTAATAAAAACTGTTATTACACCCAAACCTGTATTTTATCGTAAATATAAATAAAATATCATCTCACATAGTGAAAACAATGTGAAAATTGTTCTAGTGAGTGATATATGATTGTCAAACACATACATAAATACATTATGTTACAGATTCCACCGATGTAGTTTCCGGTGAAATAATTATGATGAAATTACTTTCCGGTTCTCGTCGGTAAAACCTTTGATCGCACACCGGACACGTTTCAATGTTATTGTGAGATTGAAGTTCATCGCTGGATAATAGGAGCATTTGGTTTCGATTCGCGTAAGAGGCTGCCAATGGTCTCAACCTCTTCAACTATCTTTTCAAAAAATGTTTGATTACGTCTGGTCCTCGGTAAACATACAGTTCATCTATCCTATCCTGTCGCACAACAACAATATCCGAAACTCGAGGCTTCGTGTGGTGTTGTGGAAGAAAGTTCGGGGATGAAGAATATACATAACTTGATTTATTTATTTCTTCTCTTGTTTTTTTCTGAGGGCATATGCGAGTCTTATTCAAGAACTGGAATGATTGTGCCTTTCGAATTGAATTTATGGAGGGGTAGAGAGAGGGCCAATATTAACAGGTTAGAAACAAGTGATATTATGATGATAGCCGTCGCCATTTCAGAGTGGCAAATGTTTAACATTAATTGTTGAATTTTATTTTAGGCTAGGCATATTGACTTCGTCAATTTTATCAAAACAACCATTATTCATCCTCATCGTTGCCATTAGCCAAAATAGCCTCGCTTCTTTTCTTTTCCCAATTTTCCTAGTAATCTCCGTTCACACTTGGCTTTTGTAGATTAACAAAAATCGTCTGAAGTTTGAACACGTCATACAGGTGCAACCTGTTTTTGTGATTGTTCTCATCGATTATTCAAAGTGTCTAATTTTCGCATATTCAAATACACACAAGTGGAGGGGGTTCATGCCACATTAGTGATTTTAAATTGTATTCTCGGAGCCATGCACACATTTCCTAACATTGTTGCCTTGTAGTCGATGAGTTGTGCAGGTACAGCTGTGAAGTTGTTAATAAGACCCAACACAGACAAGTCACCCAACATTGCTTTTCGACATAGATTTTTAACTAGAAAAATTGTTATGATTACAGTACACCCATATCAGTATTCAATAACATGGTGCCATTTTTTCTGTTTCTGTTGCCAACAAAAGCAAATCTACAAACCACAGGTTCGAGAAATAAGACATTAACTATATTTTGCATACATGTAGGTACGCCCCGCGAGGTGTGTTATTGGAAGACTCAATACATGTGAGCAGTGGAGTAAATTTTTTTTCTTTTATTTTGATGTCCATGCATTTATCTGAACCCCCTTGTCCAACCAAAACAAAAGCTCCGGTCCCATCTGGAGACTGCAAAAACTGATATGTATGTTTATTCAGAAAAACCATCCATGGACAATACCGTTGCGCCCTCCATGTGCATTTTCCTTGTTGGCTGAACGCGAAGATGCCCGAGACTGCTTTCGAAATTGCTTTCAGCCTCGCATCACGATACAGCCGTTTTCTACAATTCTATTAGCCTACTATTATTATCTAAAACTATTTCATCACACACAATCAAAAAATTAAAAAAATAACATTTCTCTCCTTCACTCGCTTTTAGCCATCGTCCAGTGTCCTTCTAGATAGCAGGTGAATCGTGACTAGCAAAAGTATTGAAATCGAAATATGAATTATCCGTTATAACCCCCCCCTTTTTTTTCTCTCCCCTTCTTTACATGCCCGCTCGATGACATTGAAATAAGCGAAAACACCGCTATGCTTAAAAAAAACCATCCATTGTACAACTCTATAGGTCGAGGTTCATAAGCCTCGTACATCTCATGCGAGGGACTGCATATCTTGTTTACAGTTTATAGTGGCATCATATTCCTTCACTCGGGAGACTTGCAAGACAGCTCATTACTAGATCTGTTTTGTCGATATGAGAATGCTTGCTATCAGTAATAAAATTTTTATGGTGTTTAACCTAACAGCTGAGGAGCCGGGCCATTCCACATTTACCTTTGCTAGTGCAATAAATATCAATATTTTTAAGTTATGCAATAATTTTTGACATTATATTCACGTCCATTTCCAAAACTAGATTTATATACACAAACAACTCGCTCTTGCAATATATTATCTATTGTGAAAAATTCTCGCATGTTCGCAAAACAGGAAATACACGTCATAGCTTCCGTGAATCGAGCGCAAGATTACTGGAGCACGCAAAATACCGTATGCCAAGAATAAAATATTCCAAATGCAGGCATCATGCACAAATAGAATAATCGGGTTGAATTTACAGTCTAAAACCACCATGTTCTGGCGCCAAGTATCAAAAACATGTGGTTAGGAGATTTTGATAGGGAGTGAGTGAAATAGTTGTTGCAAGTTACCTTTTAAACCCAGTACATGTGTAGGAATATATTGCGTATAAGCTGTCTCACTCTCTCCGTATGTGTGTCAGGTGGTCGTGTCGATCGTTAGTTGTATGTCACAGCTTAACCATACTAGGTAATATTTTTACATGAGGTAAATTGGCATAATCTGCGAAGATATATGTTTCAAGCTTCTAGCTGTAGAGCCTATTTGCAAAATATAAGTTTGGCTCGTCGAAAACAACTCAAACAGTGTTGCCAGCTGTAGGTTAATTTTCCCCGTTATACAATTGCAAGAGGTGAGTTGCTTATACCCTATCTGGAAGATGTGTCCATGGCTTATGTCGTAGGTTAATTTAGTTTGCAATAGATCTTGTGTGTTGGCCCTTACAAGTGATATAGCTGCCTTTCTGCCTTTGAGTCACCTGTAAGGCTATATGTGGGTGGGCGAGTGAGGTTAGTTTAGTTTACAATAGATCGACCTGTCATGCTATATACTTCTTTCTGCTTTTTGAGTTACCTGTAAGACTATATGTGGGTGGGTGAATGAGGTTAGTTTAGTTCACAATAGATCACACTTTGAATTTGCTCACACTCTCTCTGTCTGTGTGTCAGGTGGTCGTGTCGATCGCTAGTTGTATGTTACAGCTTAACCCAAACTAGGTAATATTAACTGTACTTCAAAAATAAAAATTGTGTGTATCTCATGTCAAACTAGAAATAAAAAAATCAAACATTAAGCATTCATGCAGATTAATTAAGCCGTAAGTTCAAAATTTTGGCCCCCACACAAATCGCGTTACATACATACATACATACATACATGTGGAAAAACAGAAGTATGCATGTTTTTTCGCCCCCGTGGCATTACAAGAGCCCCCTGTAAGTAAGACTAATCGGGCTGGACCTACAGTTTCAAAAACCACTTGTGCGAGTATCAAACCCTTGAATACAAGGCTACCACTGCGCCATAGGGGAGGAGGCCCGGTGAGAGGGGGGTAGAGAGCTGGAAATATTAACACCGCTATTGCCACGATCTAGCTGAAGACGTTTAAAATGTTTGGGTGTTGAAAAAATTTGACCTACTTTTTATTTCTATTGTTTGCTAATAGATGGCGCTGATAGTTTTG